>NC_073385.1:12504899-12597399 GCF_028641065.1 Leucoraja erinaceus
ACATTTATTTTTTAAAAGCATCTTGTGTATATATACCGGCCTCAGTAAGTTCAGAAGTAAGTAAATAAACATTCAACATAGGAAATTTGATATGTATTAAAACCATGTTTTAGTGCACTGTAGATGTATGATTTCAATGTGTTTTGATATGAAGTATTTAAGGTAACTTTTTAAGGGGTCTTGACCACACAAAGGGTGATGTGTGTTATGGAACAAGTGCCAAAGAGGAGGTAGTTGAGGCGGAGGGGACCATCCCAACATTTAAGAGAAAAAGTTAGACTGATAATGGATAGGAAGGGTTTGGAGGGATGCTATGACCAAAGACGTAGCGTAGCTGAGAAGTTGGGGGTGTGGGCAGTTGGGTAAAGGGCCTGTTTTCACACGAGCACCTATGAAGACATTATCCTCCAACAGCATCGAATGCTTCAAAATCAAGGTGATTCAAGTTTTTATGCCATATATCAGCAGAGGAGAAACAAACAAAATGTGCAGGAATAGGCACAAACTCTCTGCGGTGAAGTAAGTTTGTTCTCATCTCAGACCTAACTGCCCCCCCCCCACCCTTTATTCTTAAACTTTATTTTGACTGACCCCATGGTTTCTGAACGCCCCAACATCGGGAACATTTTCCTGCAGTTACAGTAAGTGAAATTCTAGCAGGCAAGCAGGATGCTTTCTCCAACCACCCCCATTTGAAGTCCACTATCTTCCACCGTTTCTACCCAGTGCTTGGTACTTACTTCCAGCAGCCACTGGTTGTCCTCCAGGATGCACCGAGCCGCAGCCTGATCCATGCCGGTCACCTGGGCGAATTCGGCACAGAGACTCTCACGGCAGCGGCGCAACGCTTCGACGCCTCCGACGGCCCGGGACTCGTGCACTGGGGCGGCTCCATGGCGGGAGCTGCAGTGAGCGCCCCGCCAGCCCGGCAAACACTCGCCAGCCCCGCTCCACGTCTCTGCCCCGATCCATCTGTCCCCCGCCTGCTGCGCTTCCGCTGCCAACACATCGCCGGCCCTTGCTCTCTATTCCCTATCTCTTCCGCTTCCAAACCCTCCGACCCTCCCTCCACCCTCTCTCTCCCATTACTCTCCTCTCGCCTCTCTTCTCCCCCTCTCTCTCTCCCCTTCTCTCCGGCTCGCCTCTCTCTTCTCCCCCCTCTCCCTCCCACCTCACTCTCCCTTGCTTTCTTCCGTCCCCATCCTCCATCTCTTCTCTCTTCCCCGTCGCTCTCTCTTTCCTTTCTCTCCTTCTCTCTCTCTCCTACTCCCTCGACTCCCCCTCTTCTCTTCCCTCTTTCTTCCCCTCTCACCTCTCTCTTCCCCCCCCTCTCCCACCTCACCCCCCTCTAGCTCCCTCTCTCTCCCCCTCCCTCCTCCTCTCTGTCTCTACCCTCTTCTCTCTCACCCTCTCTCCCCCCCCTGTCTCCCTGTCTCCCTTCCCCTCCCTCCCTCTCCCCACCTCCCTTTGACAGTCTGTCCCTTCGGCACAGCGACTCTCACGGCAGCGGCACAACGCTACCGACGCCTCCGACGGCCCGGGACTCTCGCACTGGGGCTGCTCCATGGCCAGAGCTGCAGTGAGCGACTCTCCAGCCCGGCAAACACTCGCCAGTCCCGGCTCCCCGCACCTGTTCCCGCCGCTGGTTCTGCTCCCATCCCTCCCGCGGCCCCGGCTCTCCAACACCTGCGGACCATGCACTTTATCCGGGTTTCGAAATTTTCATTGATCACAGAATTTCTCACCACAGAGCGTGAGAAATTTCTGATCAGCGTGAGGGCGTGAGAGTTTGCGTGGGGGCGTGATTCTCACGCTCAAAGCGTGAGAGTTGGCAGCCCTGCGGTTGCTCAGCAACCTCCCATCCTCAATCTGACCTCTCTGTCCTGGGCCTCCTCCATTGCCAGAGTGAGGCCCCAGTGCAAATTGGAGGAACAGCGCCTCATATTCTGCTTGGGTAGTTTACACCCCAGCAGTATGAACATTGACTTATCAAATTTTAGATAGCCCTTGCTTTCCCCCTCCTTCCCCTCCCCCCTTCCCTGCTCCCCCACTAAGCCTACAATATCCACCTCTACCTTTCTTTTTCCCGCACCCACCCCCCCCCACCCGACATCAGTCTGAAGAAGGGTCTCGACCCAAAACGTCACCTATCCCTTCTCTTCATAGATGCTACCTCACCCGCTGAGTTTCTCCAGCATTATTTGCATACATAAGCAGAAACTCTTTATGCTTTCCTGTAATAAATATTCTAGGGGATTTTCTAGACCAAGCGGATGTGGCTACTCTTTGAACTTAAATTGCACTTCCGACAAATAACAGCTGACAGGCTGTATATTACAACATCGGAACAACAGGGTGCAGAAGGAATCTGGTTGAACTCTGGGAAACACACTGCCCTCGAGTGTAGCAGGGTAAAATGAGACTGTGAGTAAGAGCAGAGGGCCTCATCACACCAGCATCATCGCCACAGGCTCCATTTCAGGCCCTTCCAGAGACATTGCCGTCGGCTGCTGTGAAATGTTTCGAAACGCTGCAAATGTGAAGCCAGCCCACCGTAACCCCACCAGATGCTGACAAGTCAGACGCCATGTGTAAGGGATATCACCACCCATCCCCGCGTCCCAGCCTACGCAGAGACACCCTCTCTCAACGACCAAGAGTGCCGACCCCCACCCCCTTCAATCCAACAGAAGGGAGGAATAAAAAGCTCATTGTGTGGGAAGGAACTGCAGATGCTGGTTGAATCCGAGGACAGACACAAAATGCTGGAGTAACTCACAGGATCAGACATCATCTCTGGAGGGAAGGAATGGGGTGACGTTTCGGGTCGAGTCTGAAGAAGAGTCTCGACCTGATTTATACGTTTCCCACCTATTCCATTTCTCCAGAGATGGCGTCAGAACCGCTGAGTTACTCCAGCTTTTTGTATCTCTCTTCAATATAAAGCTGTGTGGGAAAGAACTGCAGATGCTGGTTTAAACCGAAGGTAGACACAAAATGCTGGAGTAACTCAGCGGGACAGGCAGCATCTCTGGAGAGACGGAATGGGTGACGTTTTGGGTCGAGACCCTTCTTCAGACTCATGGTTAGCTGGCAGTTCATTACAAGCACAGCACTTTAGACATCAGTACTGAACCTCCCCTGCTATTTACAGTCTAGGCTCAGTTGTTAGTTTTAGAGATACAGCTTGGAAACAGGACCTTTGGCCCACAATGACCACCCCATACACTAGTATTGTGCTACACACTGGGACCAATTTACACTTTTTTACCGATGCCAATTAACTTACAAACCTGAGGAATGTGGGAGGAAACCGGAGCACCCGGAGAAAACCCACGCGGTCCCGGGGAGAATGTGCAAACTCCCTACACCCGTAGTCAGGATTGAACCCGGCGCGGTAAGGCAGCAGCTCTACCT
Source organism: Leucoraja erinaceus (assembly GCF_028641065.1). Lineage (NCBI taxonomy): Eukaryota > Metazoa > Chordata > Chondrichthyes > Rajiformes > Rajidae > Leucoraja > Leucoraja erinaceus. Next base: position 12,508,317 of record NC_073385.1, read on the forward strand.
CTGTGCCACCTTACAACCCCAAAGGCTGAGATGAAAAGAACAGGGGAGGTCTATTCGGGTAAAAAAAACTAATTAAAAGCCAGCTCTCTCTAACCAAATCGTCACCTATTCCTTTTCCCCAGAGGGGCTGCCTGACCCGCTGAGTCACTCCAGGTTTAGCGTCTGCCTTCAGTTGCTACCTGTACGGAGTTTATACATTCTCCCCTGTGACCAGCGTGGGTTTTCTCTGGGATCTTTGGTTTCCTCCCACTCGCCAAAGACCTACGGGTTTGTAGGTTAATTGGCTTGGTGTATAATTCCCTAGTGTGTGTAGGATAGTGTTAGCGTGCGGGGATCGCTGGTCGGTGCGGGCTCGGTGGGCCGAAGGGCCTGTTTCTGCGCTGTATCTCTAAACTAAACTAAACTAAATCAAACCCGCCGACAGTAACATTCGTCACAGTTCTGAGTCGGAGCCTCTCTGCCTGTTGCTGCTACTCTGGACATCCGAGTTCATAAGTTCATGTCAGTGAATGCACAAAGGCAGAATCCTCCCACAAATTGATCCCTCCATTTGTTACACCATAAGCCCGTACGGTGCAAGAGTCATAGGAGCAGAATTAGGCCATTCGGTCCATCGAGTCTACCCTGCCGTTCAAAAATAGCAGCACGGTGGCGCAGCGGCAGAGATGCTGCCTTACAGCGTTAGCAGCCTCAGAGACCCCGGGTTCGATCCTGACCACGGGCGCTGTCTGTACGTTCTCCCCGTGACCCGCGTGCCAGCGATCTTCGGCTCGCTTTCCACGCTGCAAAGGCGTACAGGTTTGTAGGTTTAATTGGCTCGGTATGAATGTAAAATTCTCCGTGGGTGCGTGTAGGATAGTGTTAATGTGCGGGGATCGGTAATGGTGTTTCCGTGCTGTATCTTTGCACTATAGGAACTTCACTCACCCCCCTGCAGGAACTATACAACAGGAGGTGCAACTCCAGAGCAAACAAAATCATGGGAGACCCCTTCCACCCCTGCAACGGACTGTTCCAGCTGCTATGGTCAGGTAAACGCCTCCGTTGCCATGCGGTGAGAACGGAGAGGTTGAGAAGCAGTTTCTTCCCAGAGGCAATTCGGACTGTAAACGCCTATCTCACCAGGGACTAACTCTACAGAACGTTTTTCCTTCCATTATTTATTATGTAAAAGAATATGTGTGTTATGATTGTGTTTATAATTTGTTTGGTTGTTTTGTTGTTTGTCTTTTGCACAAAAGTCCGCGAGCATTGCCACTTTCATTTCACTGCACATCTCGTATGTGTATGTGACAAATAAACTCGACTTGAACTAAACTAAACTAAACTAAACTAAAAAAATCTCCACTCTCAGCGGCCACAAGAGAGAGTCGGTCGGCGAGCCAGGCACCCCTCCCCCACCCTCCCCCTCTCACCAGCCTCACATAATTGGGACCACGTGGCCACAGATTGAATAACAGCCCACACTCACCCCACTGCCAAATGATCTCATATTCCCTCCGATTCAGCCACTTTCTCTTTCATTTCATCCCTCTATCTCTTTCTCCCACTTTCTGTTCCCTCCAGCCTGCTCTTGTTCACCTCCTAGAAGGATAGAAACCGAAAATGGCCGCAGAGGTAGGCCATTCGGCCCTTCGAGCCAGCACCGCCGTTCAATATGATCACCCGAAATCAGTACCCCGTTCCTGCTTTCCCCCCAATATTCTTTGATTCCGTTAGCCCGAAGAGCTAAATCTAAGTCTTTTCTTGAAGTCATCCAGTGAATCGGCCTCCACTGCCGTCTGTGGCAGCGAATTCCACAGATTTAGAACCCTCTGGGTGAAAAAGTTTTTCATCATCTCAGTCCTACATGGCCTACCCCATATTCTTAATCCCTAATCTCTCCTCCCCTTCACTCATTCCTCCGCCCTCTATCCCTCTTTCCCTTCTCACTCTCCACTGCTCTCTACCTTCCCTCTCCTTCCTTTCTTCCTCAACTTCCCTCCCTTCCCTTCTCCCACTCGCCTCTTTTCACTCTACCTTGGCGCATGTGACAAGAAACTGAACAGCTACCCCTAGAGCTCTCTCTCCCCTCCCAACTCTCTCTCGTCCCCTTCCTCACATCCCGCACGCTCTTCCACTTGCCCCTCCTCTGTACCTCTTCCCCTCCCCCACTCTTTTTCTCTCCCTTCCCCTCTCTCCCACACGCTCGCTTTCGCCCGAGATGCCCGCGCTCTTTAGCGAACGTTGTATCTCCCCTTGTGACAGGGAAGGTTTCCCTCACACCTGCCTCCTCTGTGTCCCACAGTCAAGCTCTCACTGCCCCCTCCCCAGACAGAGCAAGGATTGAGTTCCCCTGGTCCTCACCTTTCACCCCACCAGCCTCCGCATCCATGGGTGAGCAACTGCGTAGAAACAGGATGTACAGAATCTCTTGGGGAATCGAGGACCAGAGGACATGGGTTCAAGGTGAAGCGGAAAAGATTTAATAGGAATCGGAGGGGTAACATTTTCACACAAAGGGCGGTGGGTGTATATTTGGAGGGATATGGACCAACGCAGGCAGGTGGGACTAGTGTAGCTGGGACATGTTGGCCGGTGTGGGCAAGTTGGGCTGGAGGACCCGTTCCCACACTGTATCACTCTATGACTCTATGATGCTAAGGAACTGCAGGAACTGGTTAATGTACAGAAGGGCACAAAGTGCTGGAGTAACTCAGCGGGCCAGACAGTATCTCTGGAGAACATGGATAGGTGACGTTTCGGGTCGAGATCCTTCTTCGGACTGATTGTGGGGGGGCAAAAGCCGGAGGGGAGGAGCGGGAGGACAAAGCATGGCGGGTGATAGGCGGAGGCAGGCGAGGGGAGCTTTTGACAGGAACAAAGGCCAGAGATAAGAGCAGAAGGTGTGAGGCAGGTGCTAGAGGGAGGAAAGTAGCAGGAGGGGAGGGGGGAGAGAAGGAGAGAAATAGCTTGGAGTCTCGGTAAATAACAGGGGAGGGGGTGAAAGACAAAAAGGGGCAGGTTTAGGGGAGAAAGGGTGGGGGGTTGTTGAGGGGTAGAGTGGGAGGTCATCTAAAATTTGAGAATTCAATGATCATACCACTGGGTTGTAAGTTACTCCAGTACTTTGTGGGTTTTTCTGTGCACCAGCATCTGCAGTTCCTTGTGGCTCCATCCCTGTGGCTCCAGCAATGATTGGGTTAACATGTGATGAGCATCTCAAGGCACTGGGCCTGTACTCACTGGAGTCTAGAAGGATGAGGGGAATCGGAGGGGTGGAGGCCGATTCACTGGATGTCTTCAAGAAAAGACTTAGATTTAGCTCTTCGGGCTAACGGGACTTACCAAATAGTGAAAGGCCTGGATGGAGTGGATGTGGAGAGGATGTTTCCACTAGTGGGAGAGTCTAGGGCCAGAGGTCATAGCCTCAGAATTAATGGATGTTCTTTTGGGAAGGAGATGAGAGGACATTTATTTATTTAGAGGGAGGTGAATCTGTGGAATTAGTTACCACAGATAGTGGTGGAGGCCATGTCAATAAATATTTTGAAGGCAGAGATTAACCTATTCTTGATTAGTACAGGGGTCAGGGGTTATGGGGAGAAGGCAAGAGAATGTGGTTGAGAGAGAGATAGATCAGCCATGATTGAATGGCGGAGTAGACTTGATGGGCCGAATGGCCTAATTATGCTCCAAGAACTCATGAACATTTCAGTTTATTTTAGTTTAGAGATACAGCGCAAGACAGGCCCTTCAGCCCACCAAGTCCACACCGACCAGCGATCCCCTACACACACTAGGGGCAATTTTACATTTAGTCCTTCAAACCAAGCCAATTAACCTACAAACCAGTACGTCTTTGGAGTATGGGATGAAAACCGAAGATCTCTGAGAAAACCCACGCAGGTCACGGGGAGAAGGTGCAAGCTCCCGTAGTCAGGATCGAACCCGGGTCTCTAGCGCTGTTAGGCAGTAGCTCTACCGCTGCGCCACCGTGCCGGCCCCGTCACTGACTAACCCCCCCAGTCTGGGCGACTTACCCGGTGGGTGACTGATGTGTAGAGCAGGTAGCCCGCTTGTGTGTGCACTAGCCCCTTGGGCTTCCCAGTGCTCCCTGACGTGTACAACAGGAACAGCGGATCCTCACTCTCCATGGCAACCGGGTCGCACGCCACTTCCTCTTTCATCATTTCCTGGTGAACACAATGGAGTTCAAACGCAGTGAACATCACGAAACGTCGCCTACATCAGAATTAAAGGGACGTTCTTTTCGGAAGGAGATGAGGAGAAATTTCTTTAGTCAGAGGGGGGTGAATCTGCGGAATTCGTTGCCACAGAAGGCTGTGGGGACCAATTCAGTGGATATTTTTAAGGCAGAGATAGATAGATTTTTGATTAGGACAGAGGTTATGGGGAGAAGGCAGGAGAATGAGGTTCGGAGGGATAGATAGATCAGCCATGATTGAATGGCGGTGTAGACTTGATGGGCCGAATGGCCTAATTCGACTCCTATCACTTTATGACCCTATGACATCAGGATCAGAAACAGGCCATTCACCCAACAGGGCCCTGCTGCTATCTGTGCAAGCCTGCAAGCGGGCAGGTGGGACTAGTGTGGCTGGGACGTATTTGGGGGGGGGGGGGGGGGGCAAGTTGGGCCGAATGGCCTGTTTCTCCGCTGTATCACTGTGACTCTACGCTCCCACAACAAAAAGGTACAGAAGTGTGAAAACGCACACCTCCAGATTCAGGGACAGTTTCCTCCCAGCTGTTATCAGGCAACTGAACCATCCTACTACAAGCAGAGAGCAGTGCTGAACTACTATCTACCTCAATGGTGACCCTTGAACTATCCTTGACCGGACTTTGTTGGCTTTTTACCTTGCACTAGACATTCTCTCTCTCCCTCTCTCTCTCCCTCTCTCCCCTCTCTCCCTCTCTCCCTCTCCCTCTCTCCCAGTCCCTCCCCCTCCTACCATCATACGTGGAGGAGGGTGAGTCCAGAAACATAGAAACATAGAAATTAGGTGCAGGAGTAGGCCATTCGGCCCTTCGAGCCTGCACCGCCATTCAATATGATCATGGCTGATCATCCAACTCAGTATCCCGTACCGGCCTTCTCTCCACACCCCCTGATCCCCTTAGCCACAAGGGCCACATCTAACTCCCTCTTGAATATAGCCAATGAATTGGCCTCAACTACCCTCAGTGGCAGAGAGTTCCAGAGATGCACCACTCTCTGTGTGAAAAACAGTGCATGAGGGAGGGAGGGAGGGAGTTGAGCTGTGACAAAGGTAGCACACAGAGGGGAAAAGGAGACTTGTCTGAACACAAAAGGTTTAGATGCCCAGTTCCTTCGAAGATCGAAGGTTATGAAGATAAGGTGGGAACACAGCGGGCCTGGTGTAACTGTGACTGGGAGAATGTTTCCGTGGAACGCAATCAGCTCCAGCCCAGTTGGACAATTACTCGCAGCGCAGGGCGAGGAAAGTCGAAAGTTAATCTTTACCACCTCTGTGGCCTTGGACTTTGTATGAGTTTTATTGGCACACAGACTCTTCGACTACACAGTGTGTTATTTTTTTGCTACCACTTCCCTCCCATCTTAACCAGCCCAGTTCACTCTGTGCGGCACAGTGTGTAAAATAACAAACAGATGAATCTGTGCAGGGGGACATGTGACTGTTAATCCTGAAGGAGGGCAACAGTGTAATAAATCCATGGCCAATCCTTCCCTTGCAATTTAGTTTAGTTTAGTTTAGAGATACAGCGCGGAAACAGGCCCTTCGGCCCACTGAGTCCGCACCGGCCAGCGATCCCCACACACTAACACTATCCTACATAGAAACATAGAAATTAGGTGCAGGAGTAGGCCATTCGGCCCTTCGAGCCTGCACCGCCATTCAATATGATCATGGCTGATCATCCAGCTCAGTATCCCGTACCTGCCTTCTCTCCATACCCTCTGATCCCCTTAGCCACAAGGGCCACATCTAACTCCCTCTTAAATATAGCCAATGAACTGGCCTCGACTACCCTCTGTGGCAGAGAGTTCCAGAGATTCACCACTCTCTGTGTGAAAAAAGTTCTTCTCATCTTATCTCATCAGAGTTGATGTGGAAAAGCTTTTCCCACTGAGAGTAGGGAAGATTCAAACAAGGGGACATGACATGAGAATTAAGGGACTGAAGTTTAGGGGTAACATGAGGGGGAACTTCTTTACTCAGAGAGTGGTAGCTGTGTGGAATGAGCTTCCAGTGAAGGTGGTGGAGGCAGGTTCGGATTTATCATTTAAAAATAAATTGGATAGTTATATGGATGGGAAGGGAATGCAGGGTTATGGTCTGAGCGCAGGTATATGGGACTAGGGGAGATTATGTGTTCGGCACGGACTAGAAGGGTCGAGATGGCCTGTTTCCGTGCTGTAATTGTTATATGGTTATTATATGGTTATCTCGGTTTTAAAGGATTTCCCCCTTATCCTTAAGCTGTGACCCCTTGTCCTGGACTTCCCCAACATCGGGAGCAATCTTCCTGCATCTAGCATGTCCAACCCCTTAAGAATTTTGTAAGTTTCTATAAGATCCCCTCTCAATCTCCTAAATTCTAGAGAGTATAAACCAAGTCTATCCAGTCTTTCTTCATAAGACAGTCCTGACATCCCAGGAATCAGTCTGGTGAACCCACACATATTAGGGACAATTTACACTTATACCAAGCCAATTCACCTACAAACCTGTACGTCTTTTGAGTGTGGGAGGAAACTGAAGACCTCGGAGAAAACCCACGCAGGTCACGGGGGGAACGTACAAACGCCGTGCAGACGGCGCCCGTAGTGGGGATCGAACCCGGGTCTCCGGCGCTGCAAGCGCTGTAAAGCAGCGACTCTACCGCTGCGCCACCAAAAAATAGTATTAAGCAAAGTGCTGGAGAAATGCCGACCAGAAATGTCGTCTGTCCATTTCCCTGGCCAACCCTCACCGCCAACCCTCCCAATAGTGTGGTCCAGGCACCCATCACCCTCTCTGTAAAAAGAACATTTGCCCTACACATCCCCTCTAACTTTGTCCCTCTCAACTTCAAGCTGAGCCCTCGAGCCTTTGATACTTCCAACCCTGAGAGAAAGATTCTATGCCCCTCATCATTTCAATTACTTCTATCCGGTGTCTCCCTCAGTCTCCAACGCTCTGGAGAAAACAATCCAAGTTTGTTCAACTCCTCATAAGGTCATAAGTGATAGGAGCAGAATTAGGCCATTCGGCCCATCAAGTCTACTCCGCCAGTCTATCATGGCTGATCAATCTCTCCCTCCCAACCCCATTCTCCTGCCTTCTCCCCGTATCCCCTGACACCAGCACCAATCCAGAATCTATCTATCACTGCCTATCTATCACTGCCTATATTGCTACCTATATTTCTCCATGGAGCTAGTACCTACTAATCCAGGCAGAATCCTAGTAAATCTAATCTGTTCTCCACATCCTACCAGAACTGCACCCAATACTCTAAATGCAGCCTCACCCAAAGCCCTATAAAGCTGCAACATGAAACTCTGAAACTCAATGGCGATTGACATATTAGTATGATATCTACACCACAAGGGAGTCAAGGATAGTGGAGCAAGTAGAATAGTTGTGGTGAGGTCAAGGTTAGATATACCATGATCTTATGCAGTGGTTCAAGGTACAAATTCCCACCTCCTGTTTCAGTATCTGCCTCCTTTAGCCAGAGGATGGTGAATCTGAGGACCTCACTGCCACAGACGGCTGTGGAGGCCAAGTCAATGGCTATTTTTAAGGCGGAGATTGACAGATTCTTGATTATTGCGGGTGTCAGGGGTTATGGGGAGAAGGCAGGAGAATGGGGTTGAGAGAGAAAGATAGATCGGCCATGATTGAATGACGGAGTAGACGTGATGGGCCGAATGGCCTAATTCTACTCCTATCACTTATGACCTTATGACATAAGGATCAGAAACAGGCCATTCACCCAACAGGACCATGCTGCTATCTATGCAAGCCTGCTTAGGTAGGACTAGTCTAGCTGGGACATATTGCCTGTTATGGGGAAGTTGGGCTGAATGGCCTGTTTCTATGCTGTATCACTCTATGACTCTATGCTCCCACAAAAAGGAGGCCAAGTCAATGGATATTTTTAAGGCGGAGATTGACAGATTCTTGTTTAGTGCGGGTGTCAGGGGTTATGGGGCGAAGGCAGGAGAATGGGGTTGAGAGAGAAAGATAGATCGGCCATGATTGAATGACGGAGTAGACTTGATGGGCCGAATGGCCTTATTCCACTCATAGAACATCTTAAAGAAGACATGTCTTAGTTTGTCAACACTGCGATGTACCTCTTCAAGGGGGATGTCAATACTTGACATTGGGACCTCATTCTCTGTTCTCCTGGCCACGAGCACGTGCTTGACTGAGGGGCAGTTCCTCACGGCCTGGTCCACGGTATTCTTCAGCTCGATGATCCGCCCTCCCCTCACGGCCTGGTTGGTGGTGATCACGATTTCAGACTGCGCTGTGGGACAGAGAACACAATCGATGAGGTCAGCCAAGCACAAACAATGCCCTGAACAGGCTGGACTCACAAGAAGAACGGTGAGGTGGATTAGTGAGCGGGAAGTGGAAAAGGGGCAAGCGAAGATGCAAGTACGGAGTTTGCACGTTCTTCCCGGGGACCGCGTGGGTTTACTCCGGGTGCTCCGGCCTCATCCTACATGCCAAATTTATATATGTTTGTAGGAATAGATCGGGTAGATGCACAGTCGCTTGGCCAGAGTAGGGAAATCGAGAACCAGGGGACATAGGTCTAAGGTGAAGGGGGAAAGATTTAATAGGAATCTGAGGGGAAATTTTTTCCACACAAAGGGTGGTGGGTGCATGGAACGAGCTACCCCAGGAGGTAGCTGAGGCAGGAACTATCGTAACGTTTGAGAAACATTTAGACAGGTACATAGATACAACAGGTGTGGAGGGATATGGGCCAAATGCAGGCAGGTGGGACTAGTGTAGATGGGAAATGTTGGTCGGTGTGGGCAAGTTTTGCCGAAGGGGCGTTATTTCAAAGCTCTATAACTCTATCTTCGGTGGAGAGAGGGGTTTAGGGGTGAAATCGCAGTTAATTACAGTAGCCTGTTACTGAACCTGCAGATTGTGGTTAGTCTGGATGGCAGGACTTTCATATGAAGAAAGACTGGATAGACTCGGCTTGTACTTGCTAGAATTTAGAAGATTGAGGGGGGATCTTATTAAAACTTACAAAATTCTTAAGGGGTTGGACAGGCTTGATGCAGGAAGATTGTTCCCGATGTTGGGGAAGTCCAGGACAAGGGGTCACAGTTTAAGGATAAAGGGGAAATCCTTTAGGACCGAGATGAGAAAAACATTTTTCACACAGAGAGTGGTGAATCTCTGGAACTCTCTGCCACAGAAGGTAGTTGAGGCCAGTTCATAGGCTATATTTAAGAGGGAGTTAGATGTGGCCCTTGTGGCTAAAGGGATCAGGGGGTATGGAGAGAAGGCAGATACGGGATACTGAGTTGGATGATCAGCCATGATCATATTGAATGGTGGTGCAGGCTCGAAGGGTCGAATAGCCTACTCCTGCACCAATTTTTCTATGTTTCTATGTTTCTATGTCTAAAGTGGATCACAGATAACAGATTCATATTGAGCCTGCAGAGTCAAGTCAAGTGAAGTCAAGTCAAGTTTATATGTTATATATTATTTGAGTGATACAGTGGTGCAGCGGTAGAACTGCTGCCTTAGAGCGCCAGGGACCCTGACTACGGGTACCGTCTGTATGTAGTTTGTACGTTCTCTCTGTAACCACGTGGGTTCACTCCGGGTGCTCCGGTTTCCTCGCACGCTCCAAAGACGTACAGGTTTGTTGGGCGATTGGCTTCTGCCTCTAATGTGTAGGAGAGTGCCAGTGTATGGGGCAGACACTTCCTCATTCACTCCCTACACATTAGGGGCAATTTACAGAGGGCCAATTAACCTACAAACCCACACGTCCCTTGGGAGATGGGAGGAAACTGGTCACAGGGAGAGCATGCAAACTCCACACAGACAGCACCCAAGGTCAGGGTGGTCTCTGGCGCTGTGAGGCAGCGGCTCTACAGCACACGTGACCTGCGTGGGTTTTCTCCGAGATCTTCAGTTTCCTCCCACACTCTAAAGAAGTAGAGGTTTGTGGATGAATTGGCTTGGTGTAAATGTAAATTGTCCCTAGTGTGTGAGGGAGAGTGTTAATGTGCGGGGATCGCTGGTCAATGCAGACTCGGTGGGCCGAATGGCCTGTTTCCATGCTGTATCCCTGAACCAAACCTGAAACATTAACTGTTTCTCCATCCACAGACCAGCCGGGTGCTTCCAGCCACTTATGTTTTCACTAATCACTGGCTTGTTGGTTGCTCCTTAGTTCATGCTAACAATCCATCTTTGATCCGGGCCGGAGAAGTTCTCCTTTTAGTGAGAGGGGCTAAGGGGATGTTTAAAGGAGTACAAAGCACTGAAGGGCTTTAATGGCTTCAACAACAAGAGGCTGCTTCTAATTACAAAACATCTGGTTGAGATGTAGAAATAAGGAACTGCAGATGTTGATTTATTCCTATGAAAGGCACAAAGTGCTGGAGTAATGCAGCGGGTCAGGAAACATCTCTGGAGAACATGGACAGGTGACACTTCAGGTCTGGACCCTTCTTAAACTGATGAAGGCTTGTGGCCATTGGAACTCTTTGAGGGTTTAACTAAGTAGGAAGAGGAACCAGTGGATGTATTTAGATGATCAACCATTTATTTTGTTTGATTTAGCTAATGTGTCACGTGTACCGAGGTACTGTGATTGTGTATTCTGTTTTGAGGAAGGAATTGATTAGAAACATAGAAACATAGACAATAGGTGCAGGAGTAGGCCATTCGGCCCTTCGAGCCTGCACCGCCATTCAATATGATCATGGCTGATCATCCAACTCAGTATCCTGTACCTGCCTTCTCTCCATACCCCCTGATACCTTTAGCCACAAGGGCCACATCTAACTCCCTCTTAAATATAGCCAATGAACTGGCCTCAAACTACCCTCTGTGGCAGAGAGTTCCAGAGATTCACCACTCTCTGTGTGAAAAATTTTTTTCTCATCTCAGTCCTTAAAGATTTCCCCCTTATCCTTAAACTGTGACCCCCTAGTTCTGGACTTCCCCAACATCGGGAACAATCTTCCTGCATCTAGCCTGTCCAACCCCTTAAGAATTTTGTACGTTTCTATAAGATCCCCCCTCAATCTTCTAAATTCTAGAGAGTACAAGCCGAGTCTATCCAGCCTTTCTTCATATGAAAGTCCTGCCATCCCAGGGATCAGTCTGGTGAACCTTCTCTGTGCTCCCTCTATGGCAAGAATGTCTTTCCCCAGATTAGGAGATCAAACCTGTGATTAAACTGTGAAGAGAGCGCAGAGAAGATTTATAAGGATGTTGCCAGGTCTTGAGGGGCTGAGCTATAGGTTGACCAGGCTGGGACTTGATTTCTTGGAGTGTAGGAGGCTAGCATTGATCTTGTGGAGGTGTATTAAACCAAGAGGGGACCAGATAGTGTGAATGCACTGAGTATTTTGCCTAGAGTAGGGGAATTTAGAACCGGAGGGCATAGGTTTAAGGTGAGGGGGGGGGAAATAATTTAATAGGAACCTGAGGGGCAACTATTTTACACAAAGGGTGGTGATTGCAAGGAATGAGCTGACAGAGGAGGTGGGTGAGGCAGGTACTACCACAAAGCTTTAAAAACTTTTTGGAAATGACTGTACGTGGATAGGACAGGTTTAGAGGGATATGGGCCGAACGCAGGCAGGTGGGATTAGTGTAGATGGGGGTATGTTGGCCGGTGTGGGCAAGTTGGGCCGAAGGGCCTGTTTCCATACTGTATGGTCCTATAGCTCTATGTGTCGATGGCTCCACAATTCTCAGCCAGTCAAACAGTATCCGTGACCCCCTCATCAGGACGTTTCCCCAATGAAAAGAGTACTGATTGTGGATGATCAGCCATGATCACATTGAATGGCGGTGCTGGCTCGATGGGCCGAATGGCCTACTCCTGCACCTGTTGTCTATTGTCTATTGTCAATCTTCCGCCAGGGGTTGAATGCAGGGGGGGGTAAATTCTCACCATCACGAATCCTGTCGGCTAAGGCGTCGGCGCTGAAGCCTGCGAACACCACGGAGTGGACGGCCCCGATGCGGGCACAGGCCAGCATGGAGGCCACGGCAATGGGCGAGGCCGGCATGTAGATGGTCACCCGGTCCCCTTTACGCACACCGTGCCTCTTGAGAGTGTTGGCCACACGGCACGTCATCTCCAGAAGGTGCCTGCACACGGAGAACAAAACAGGACGGGCAATGTCACTTCATGGTGGCGATGGTGATGGTGATGGTGATGATGGTGATACCGATACTTTATTGTCACTTGTACCGAGCTACGTGGGTACAAGTCAAATTCTTTGTTATCGCCTGAAAAGTGCACAAAAGCGTCACCACAAAGGTGCCGACAATTAAAGAACCTATAGCGGAGCAAGATAGACCAGTCCTTCTAAATGCAATGGGCTGACGTGTAGTAGGCAACGGGATGGAACGTGGGCCTTTTTTTCATCCATTTCAGTAACCCGACCCGACTCGCAGTGAAATCAACGTTGCGGGGAAACAGTTTGTGCTAATAAATTAAAATTCTGAAAATGAGGAGAAGATGTTTACCAAATAACTTTTATTTTTACGAGGATGTTTCCGTAACTGGCATCCGTCTCCGCACTATTATCCCATGGGATCTTTGGTTACGGAAATGGGGCCGAAAATTACCCATGAATCTGTCCATGACCGTACTATGTCTTTTTCGTCGAGTGATCTATCTTGCTCGCTATAGGACCTTTGCCGACAATGGTACTCATCCCTTCTCTGGGTAAGGCAATAACTCTACTGCTGCACCACCATGTTGCCCCTGTGCAACGGGCAGAGGGTAAATTGGTTACCGAGTATCCAATCTTGTAACAGTGACCAGCTGCTCTACATTGGTGAGACCAAGTATAAGCTTGGCGATCGCTTCGCCCAACACCTCCGCTCAGTTCGCAATAACCAACCTGATCTCCCAGTGACTCAGCACCTCAACTCCCCCTCCCATTCCGAATCCGACCTTTCTGTCCTGGGCCTCCTCCATGGCCAGAGTGAGTCCCACCGCAAATGGAGGAACAGCACTTCATATTTCGCTTCGTTAGTTTACACCCCAGCGGTATGAACATTGACTTCTCCAATTTCAGGTAGTCCTTGCTTTCTCCCTCTTTCCCCTCCCCTTCCCAGCTCTCCCACAGCCCACTTCCTTTCTTCTTCCCGCTCCCCACCCCCACATCAGTCTGAAGAAGGGTCTCAACCCGAAACGTCACCTATTCCTTCGCTCCATAGATGCTGCCTCACCCGCTGAGTTTCTCCAGCATTCTTGTCTACACACCTCAACATTATTTCATTTGCTCTATTGTGCTTCAGAATAGGTACAGATTGGGAAAAAGATGCTGGCAACATTTTGGGTTGTCCTCATTTTGTTTTACGTGGCGGCACTGTGGCGCAACGGCAGTGTCGCTGCCTCACAGCACCTGAGATCGGGGTTCGATCCTGACTACAGGTGCTTGTCTGTACAGAGTTAGTACGTTCTTCCCGTGACCTGCGTGGGTTTTCTCCGGATGCTCCAGTTTCCTGTCACATTTCAAAGATGTGCAGGTTCGTAGGTTAATTGGCTTCGGTAAAAATTGTAAATTGTGCCTAGATAGTGTTAGTTTAGTTTAGTTTAGAGATACAGCGCAGAAACAGGCCATTCGGCCCACCGAGTCCGCACCAACCAGCGACCCCCGCACATTAACACTACCCAACGTACATTAGGGACAATTTTACATTAACAATTAACCTACAAACCTGTCCGCCTTTGGAGTGTGGGAGGAAACTGAAGATCTCGGAGAAAACCCACGCAGAACGTACAAACTCCGTACAGACAGCGCCCGTAGTCAGGATCGAACCCGGGTCTCAGGCTCTGTAAGGCAGCAACTCTATCGCAGCCCCATCGAGCCGCCCACATGTTAGTGTATGGTGATTGCTGGTCGGAGGGAGCCGAAGGGCCTGTTTCTGCATTGTATCTCTAAAGTAAGTTAAACTGAACAAATCCGTGGCTTTGCGTTCATTGGCGGTTATGTCCACGCTGCACGTCATTCACTAACCTGTAGGTAATCTTCACATGAGTGCCAGGCTCATCTCTCTCCCAGATTAAAGCCACCTTGTCTGGAGATGTGTGGACATGGCGGTCAATGCAGTTCACTGCTCGAGGGCAACAGACAGAGGAAGGGTTAACTCACATACATTCCCTCCTTATCTGCTCTGTTATAATGAGGATTTACTGTACATTAGCCAGAGACCAAAAGTAGGTTCACAAGGTCACAAGTGATAGGAGCAGAATTAGGCTATTCGGCCCATCAAGGCTATTCTGCCATTCAATCATGGCTGATTTATCTCTCCCTCCTAACCCCATTCTCCTGCCTTCTCCCCATAGCCCCTGACACCCGTACTAATCAAGAATCTATCTATCTCTGCCTTAAAAATATCCACTGACTGCCTCCGCAACCTTCTGTGGCAAATAATTCCACAGATTCACCACCCTCTGACTAAAGAGTTGGGATTGAGGTTAAATGTCTAAGATAATAAGCAATGGTAGAAGAGCTGTATCAGCTTCTGCTCCCTGTAAATCAAAGACCCTATAGCCAGCAAGATAGTCCACTCGATGAAAAAGATGTAGTACAGTCGTGGGCAGATTCATGGGTCATTTTCGGCCCCATTTCCGTAACCGGATTCCGTCTCCGCACCAAAGATCGTTTAGGTGTCCTTGAGACTCTTGAAAGGCGCCCATAAATAAATTTATTATTATAGGATAATAGTGCGGAGATGGAAGCCAGTTACGGAAACATCCTCGTAAAAATAAAAGTTATTTGGTAAAAATCTTCTCCTCATTTTCAGAATTTTAATTTATTAACACAAACTGTTTCCCCGCAACGTTGATTACACTGCGAGTCGGGTCGGGTCGGGTTACGGAAATGGATGAAAAAAAGGCCCACGTTCCGCTCCGTTGCGTACTACACATCAGCCCATTGCATTTAGAAGGAGTGGTCTATCTTGCTCCGCTATAGGATCTTTGCTGTAAATCATCACCTCGTTTAGTTTAGAGATGCAGCGTGGAAATAAGCCCTCTGATCACCTAATCTTCAGCGACCGTCGATCACCCGTTCACACGCGTTCTATGTTATCCCACTTTCACCTCCTACACACTAAGGGCAATTTACAGAAGCCAATTGACCTGCAAACCTGCACGTCTTTGGGATGTGGGAGGAAGAACCCGGAGAAAGCCCACACGGTCACAGGGAGAACGTACAAACTCCGCACAGACAGCACCTGTGGTCAGGATCGAACCTGGGTCTCTGGCGCTGTAATGTAGCAACTCTACCGCTGCGCCAACGTGCCGCTTGTAGTTGGACTATATTCTCATATACAGTGAATGACAGTGTATAGGCTCAAAACGCTGGAGTAACTCAGTGGTACTATCCAGGTACTTTCCCCTGCAACCGTAGAAGATGGAACACCTGTTGCTATACCTCCTCCCTCGACTCTGTCCAGGGACCCAGATAGTCCTTTCAGGTTAGGCAGAGGTTCACTTGCACCTCCTCCAACCTCATCTACTGTATCCGTTGTTCAAGATGTGGACTCTTACACATCGGCGAGACCAAACGCAGACTGGGCGATCGTTTCGCTGAACACCTTCGCTCAATCCGCCTGGACCAACCTGATCTCCCGGTTGCTGGACACTTTAATTCTCCTTCCCGTTCCCACACAGAACTTTCTTCTCCACTGTCAGAGTGAGGCTAAACGCACATTGGAGGAACAGCATCTCATATTTCGCTTGGGCAGCTTTCAGCCCAGTGGTACGAATATTGATTTCTCTAACTTCACTCTCTCTATCCCGCCCCCACCCATGTCGCACCAGATTCTCATTTTCACCCAGCAAACAGCTAACAATGGCCTGTTTCCTTTATCATCGGATTTTTTTGCATATCTTTCATTCATTGTTCTTTATCTCCCCACATCAGCGTCTATATCTCTCGTTTCCCTTATCCCTAACCAGTCCCTAAGAAGAGTCACGACCCGAAACGTCACCCATTCCTTCTCTGCAGAGATGCTGCCTGTCCCGCTGAGTTACTCCGGCTTTTTGTGTCTATCTTCGGTTTAAACCAGCATCTGTAGTCCCCTTTTACATAATAACAGTGTATCACAGGTAGGATACAAAGGCAGAGGCAAGTTTAACGTTGGGGGTGATATCACTGGTGATGTTGGTCGCTAACAAAATAAACTTGCTTCTGTTGACTGTTCGTTTAAAGAACTGAAATGTTGATGGGAAAACGTTTTTTTACACAGAATGGTTAGGGTAGAAACACAAGTGATTGAGAAGGGCAGTTGAAAGCCCATCAGTCACTTTACTTCCTCAAGGGTCAAGTCAAGAGGCGGCAAGGTGGCGCAGCGGTAGAGTTGCTACAGCGCTTACAGCGCCAGAGACCCAGGTTCAATCCCGACTACGGGTGCTTGTCCGTGTGGAGTTTGCACGTTCCCCCCGTGACCGGGTAGGTTTTCGCCGAGATCTTCAGTTTCCTCCCACACTCATAGACGTACAGGTTTGGAGGTTAGTTGGCCTGGTATGAGTGTCAAATTGTCCCTAGTGTGTGTGGAGCAGTGTTATTGTGCGGGGATCGCTGGTTCGTGCAGACTCGGTGGGTTGAAGGGCCTGTTTCTGCGCTGTATCTCTAAACTAAACTAAGAGCGTTTTAGTGACATACCTCTCGAAAAGGAACAATTAAATTCTTACTTGCAGCAGCACAACAGAATACTCTGTAAAACTCATAATAAACAACAAAACTGACTGACAAATAAATAGTGCAAAGTCAAAAATAATGTCCCTACGTCTATATAGTTCGGATCCTATTTGGTGGTCATAGTGTTTATTAAATAGCCTGATGGTTGTAGGGAAGAAGCTGCTCCTGAACCTGGACGTTACAGTTTTCAGACTCCTGTACCGTCTTCCCGATGGCAGGAGTGAAATGAGGGCATGGCCAGCCAGGGTGCTGTGGGTCTCTGATGATGCTGGCTGACCTCCTGTGGATCCCATCGATGGTGGGGGGAGGGGAGGTCAGTACCATTGATGGTGTCGACCACTTTTTTGCGACCTTCTTCGTTCCTGCGTGTTCGAGTTGCTGAACCAGGCCGTGATGCAACTGACAACATGTTCTCCGCTGTGCACCTGCGAAGGTTCACGAGAGTGTTCGTCGGCATACCGAATCTCCTAAATCTTCTAAGGAGGTAGAGGCATTAGTGGGCTCTCCCTGAGCTTGCAGCAATGTGGTGGGTCCACCCAGGAGCTTGAAGTTTTTGACTCTCTCCACCACCGTCCCGTTGATGAAGACACGTTTGTGGATCCTGGTCATTTAGAAGTTTGAGCAGATTCGGCACGTTGCTAAATATTGTTCGAACTTCTGCAGGTCTCGAGTAGGGAGCATACTGATTGGTTGCATCAGGACTTGGCTCTATTACTCGAAGAGCCAGGATTGACGGAGGCTGCAGAGAGTGATATTTGGACCGACCTCACCTTGCACGATAAATGTTATTCCCAATCACGTATCGTCTTTCCGCTGGCTGGTTAGCACGCAACAAAAACTTTTCGCTGTACTCGGTAAACTAAACTGAACTGAATTGGTAGATATTGCCTGCTCCACACGTGTACTGACCTCCCCACCGTCAAAGGGATCGATCGAAGGTGCTGCCTCAAAAAGGCAGCAAATATCTTCAAAGACCCCACACCAACCTGGTCCCACTCTCATCTCACCACTACCACCAGGAAGAAAATATCGGAGCCCAAAAACCATGCCAGCGCAGTGTAGGTTCACGAGATTGATCCCTGGGATGGCGGGACTGTCATATGAGGAAAGATTGAAAAGACTAGGCTTGTATTCACTGGAGTTTAGAAGGATGAGGGGGGAATCTTATAGAAACATATACAATTATTAAAGGCCTGGACAAGCTAGATGCTGGAAAAATGTTCCCAATGTTGGGCGAGTCCAGAACCAGGGGCCACAGTCTTAGAATAAAGGGGGAGGTCATTTAAGGCTGAGGTGAGAAAAAAAGTTTTCACCCAGAGAGTTGTGAATTTGTGAAATTCCCTGCCACAGAGGGCAGTGGAGGCCAAATCACTGGATGGATTTGAGAGAGAGTTAGATGGAGCTCTAGGGGCTAGTTGGATCAAGGGATATGGGGAGAAAGCAGGCACGGGTTATTGATTGGGGACGATCAGTCATGATCACATTGAACGGCGGTGCTGGCTCGAAGGGCCGAATGGCCTCCTCCTGCACCTATTGTCTATGTTTCTAGGTTTCTATACCCACCAGGTTCAAGAACAGCTTCTTGAGCACTGTAAAGCACTAACCACTACCTCAGCAACTTTGGAGTTCTATGGACTTCTATTGGTTTTGCTTGCACTGCGGACTTTGGTTTTGTGCTGTCCTGGTTACTGAGTATTACTGATGATTAATTGCCTGTATTATTATTTATTGCTTTTTATTGCATGAAGGAAACTTTGAAGCTGCAGCGAGTAAGAATGTTATTGTTCCATGACTGGTGTATTAGATATTATATATATCCATTAAATATATCTACTGACTTGGCCTCCACAGCCTTCTGTGGCAAAGAATTCCACAGATTCACCACCCTCTGACTACAGAAATTTCTCCTCATCTCCCTCCTAAAAGAACGTCCTTTAATTCTGAGGCTCTGACCTCGAGTCCTAGACTCTCCCGCTAATGGAAACATCCTCTCCACATCCACTCTATCCAGGCCTTTCACTATTCTATACGTTTCAATGAGGCCCCCCCCCCTCATTCTTCTAAACCCCAGCGAGTACAGGCCCAGTGCCGTCAAATGCTAATCATATGTTATGATGGTCGGTGGTGTGGGTCTGATGATACTGGTTTCCCTTTTGTGGCAGTGCCTCCTCTAGATCTCTTCGATGATGGGGAGGTCAGTACCTGTGATGGACCGACCATAATCTTGTTAGACATAGCATTGTACTCGAGGGGCCGAGTGGCCTGTACCTGTTCCTAATTCATAGGCGCTTATGTTTAAATTCCATTTGCTCTCTCCACCCTCTCCCCGCAACTGAAAACGTGCTTGTTTTCTAACCTTCCTAGTTTGGATGAGAGGTCTGTGACCTGAATGCTAACTCTGTTAATGTTTCCCCCAGGTTAACTGAGCCACACACTCAGGCATCGAGGAATGAACGGGAGAGAGGAACAACGCCAGTAGGTGGGAGAGAGGGGTAAAGGTGATGAGTGGGGGGGGGGGGGAAACTGGGGTGGAAGAGAAAGGTGAGGAGAGCAGGAACAGTAGGGAGGGGGAGAAGGGAGGGGGGGGATGGGGATAGGGGGGGGGGAATGGGGAGATGGAGAGAGAGAGGTGGGGACAGGGAGAGGGGGGATGGGAAGAGGGGGGACGGTGAGGTGGGGACGGATAGGGGAGGGGGACGGGGAGAGGGGGACGGGGAGAGAGGGGGAATGGGGGGAGATGGAGAGAGGGGGTGGGGAGGGAAGAGGGGGGATGGGAAGAGGGGGGGATGGGGAGGGGTTGGGGGAAGGGATGGGGAGGGGGGGGAGAGGGAGGGGATGGAAGGGGGGGGAGGGGGGGGAGGGAAGCGGGGGGGGGGGGGGGGGGGAGGAGGTGGAGGGGAGGAAGGGGGAGAGAGAGGGGCAGAGGGTTGGGGAGAGGGGGGGAAGGGGGAGAGGGGGGGGATATGGAAGGGGGGAGAGAGGGGGGGGGAGGAGAGGAGAGGGGGGGGGGGGGGAGAGGAGGGGAGGGGAGGGGAGAGAGAGAGAGGAGGGGATGGAGAGGGGAGAGGAGGGGGGGAGAGAGGAGGGGAGGGGGAGAGAGAGGTGGGGGAGGAGGGGAGGGGAGGGAAGGGGGAGAGAGAGGGGTGGGGGAGAGAGGGGGGGAGGGAGGGGGGGAGAGGGGGGAGAGAGGGAGGGAGGAGAGAGAGAGAGAATGAAGGGGGAGAGGGGAGGGGGGGAGAGAAGAGAGGGGGAGGGGGGAGAGAGGAGGGGAGGGGGAGTGAAGAGGAGTGGGAGAGAGGAGAGTTGCCCCGTTACTAAGAGCCGCTGACCCCCGGGTGTGGGACCAACTCACCTGAGACGTTGAGGCGCCCTCCCTCGAACCAGCGGACCTTGCCCCGGGCCAGGTCGCAGTCGCTGGCCGTGTGGAAGGGGCTGATCCAGGACAGTCTGTCCCGGGCCAGGGCGGCCCAGAACCGCTCAGCCTGGCGCAGGGAGAGAAGTTGCAGCGAGGGGTAGTCCCGGACCCCCGGGAACGCCGCCGCTTCGGGCATAAACGCCGAGATGTTGGCGCTGGAGATGTTGGCGCTGGAGATGGGTCCATGGGGCTGAGATGCGCCCAGTGCCCGCAGGAAGGGTCTCCCCAAGGCTAGGGATCTCCGCAGGAACGACATGGTCCCCCCACCTCCCCAACCCCAGCGCTGGGAGTAAAACTGAACTAACTCCAGCCAAGTTCACACAGCGAGTGGGATCCAAGCGGCAACCCTGTAAGTATCAAGTCCACATCTGCCTTGGGGTTTCCCCGGCCGCTGTAACATGAAGCCGTCCAGAGGTCGCCCTCAACTCCTCCCCTGTCCCACCCGCCCGTCCGCTGCTTCCACACTTGATGCTTCAATACTTCCTTATCATCACATGTACCAAGGGGCAGTGAGGTTCTCTCGATAATTTTGCTTGTATAAGTTTAGTTTGTTGCCACGTGTGCAGTGAAACAGTGGTTGTTGCGTGCAAGGCGATACAGCCATTTACAGTTTGCAGAGACAGGATTAAAAGTGTTTTGTTTCCACGCTCTAAGACTCGAGCACCATTATGCCAGTCTGTAAGAACGATGTGGAACGAGAGAGCCTGTTTCTGTGTTGTATTCTCTGTGTTAGATTCTGTATTCTAAGGGATAAAATGTGGATAACACGAGTTTTGGGACAGTATCTTCGCTTTCTTTCAATCACTTCCCTCTGGAAGGCGACTCCGGACTGTCAACGCTGCCACAGCCAGACATAAAAACAACTTTTTTTTACCACGAGTAGTAGCTCTACTCAATAACCAAAAATCTGTAGCCTCTTTTTGCTCTGGAATTTTATTTAATTCACATGTTTAATCAATAATGTTTTATTATTAATGGTAAATGTTTAACGTGTCATTCCTTTTTTTTCACTTAGATTTTTATTGATTTTTAAGAGATATATACAAAACAGTGCAACGCCATCACCATAAATAAAACATAAGAAAAGCAGCAATCAAAATAAAAAAAATAAGTAGATAGGGGGAAAAAAAAGAAGTAAATAAATTTAAAAATTGGAATAAGACCGTGTGGTTCACTTAAAAAAGAATCAACATGACATTGATTATTTATCTGGAGATTATTCAATATTCATACAAACACACCATCTAGTTCTATATAACACAATCTTCCCATATCTAGCTCGGCATTTATCTAATTGGTGTCATGGCTAAAATAAACAGTCCATTTTTCCCAGATCTTTTCAAATGAATTCTCCTGGACTCTCAAGGAATATGTCAATGTTTCCATATTAAAGATGTTTAATCGATAATGTTTTATTATTAATGTTGAATGTTTAACGTGTCGTTCCTAACTGTCACTGTATGTCATGTTGCACTTGCGGGCGGAGCACCAAGGCAAATTTCTTGTATGTGAATATACTTGGCCAATAAACTTATTAATTCATTCATTCATTCGTTCATTCATCTGCAGTTCCTTCCTGCACATGTTTACAGAGAACCTTTGCCAGGAACCTTGGGGGGATATGGACCAAAATGCGGGCAGGTGGGCCTAGTGTATATGGCGCATGTTGGCCGGTGTGGGCAAGTTGGGCTGAAGGGCCTGTTTCCATGCTGTATCTGTAATCCAAGATGGCGGCGCCTCGCAGCAGCGGCCACTGCAGTCCGCCTGTCTTTTCATTTTCTTTGTCCTGTTAGGTGTATGTTTTTGGTTTTAGTTTTATTTTATTTTTAGCTGTGTATGTATGGGGTGGGGGGGGGGGGGCAGGGGGGGGAAACTTTTTAATCTCTTCCCTGCACGGGGAACTTGACCGTTGTCGTTGGGGCCTAACATCGTGGAGCCGGCAGCCTCCAACCGGAATCAATCTGGGGCTCCAGTCGCAGAGCCGGCGAACTCACCAGCTGGCCGACTTCCGAGTGCCGTGGTGGCGCGCGCGTGCGACCCGACCGGAGCTTCGGAGGCTCCGGCTGCAGGCCCTGTGGACGGTAACATCGGGAGCTCGCGGGACCCTGGTGGGAGACCGCTTTTCGGAGCTCCCGCAACGGCAACTTCTCCCGCCCGAATCGAGGGGTTTAAATCGACTCGGAGCAGGGCCTTACATCACCCGGCGCGGCTTAAACGGGCCACGGGTCACCATCGACTGCCGGGGGCTCTAACATCAAAAGCCTCGATCAGCTCCATGCAGCTGTTTGACAGCTTGACTGCGGGAGAAGAAGAATAAAGAACAGAGAACAGGGAAAAGATAAGACGTTTGCCTTCCATCACAGTGAGGAGGGTTTGGAGATTCACTGTGATGGTTTGTGTGGAATTGTGTCAATTGTGTGTTTTTTTTTTTTTTGCTGTTATGGCTGCAGGAACGTAATCTCGTTTGAACGTTGTATGTTTAAATGACAATAAATGGCACTCTATCTATCTATCTATCTATCTATCTATCTATCTATCTATCTATCTATCTATCTATCTATCTATCTATCTATCTATCTATCTATCTATCTATCTATCTATCTATCTATCTAATGTTTGTGGCATTTAAGAGGCTGTTATATGGGCAGTGGATTGTAGATAGAAAATAGAAAACATAGACAATAGGTGCAGGAGTAGGCCTTTTGGCCCTTCGAGCCAGCACCACCATTCAATATGATCATGGCTGATCATCCAAAATCAGTACCCCGTTCCTGCCTTCTCCCCATATCCCTTGATTCCATTAGCTAAATAGCTAGATAGACACAATAGGCTGGAGTAACCCAATGGGTCAGACAGCATCTCTGGAGAGAAGGAATAGGTGATGTTTCGGGTCGAGACCGTTCTTCAGAGCCAGTTTCCGTGCAGTATCTCTCTGTGACTCTTGTGACTACACAGATCATTACCTTCTCCCAGTGTCTGTCTGGCATTGAGTGGAGTAGGCTGCCCTCTGGTGGAAGCAATTATGTCTGGAGACCAGGATGGGAATAGTTCTATATGTAGGAAGGAACTGCAGATGCTGGTTTAAACTGACGATAGACACAAAGAAGCTGGAGTAATTCAGCAGGACAGGCAGCAGCTCCAATTTGCCAGATTATGTCAGTGAGAGTTTGTTTGCAGTGACTTGTCTGTGAGCAAAATAATTACGATACAACGATCAAGGTTCCTGACCCGAAACGTCACCCACCCATGTTCTTCAGAAATGCTGCCTGACCCACTGACTTATTCCAGCACTTTGTGTCCTTTTGTGTATTAACCAGCGTCTGCAGTTCCTTGTTTCTACATACTAGCAGATTATAGACGCAGAAACATAGAAAATAGGTGCAGGAGTAGGCCATTCAGCCCTTCGAGCCAGCACCAATATTCAATATAATCATGGCTGATCAACACAGGTGATGTTTCGGGTCGGTAGTTTAGTGTAGTTTGGTTTACAGATACAGCGTGGAAACAGGCCCTTCGGCCCACCAAGTCCATGCTGACCAGTGATCCCTGCACACACTGACACAATGCTACACACACTCCGGATAATTTACAATGTTCCCAGCCAATTAGCCTACAAACCTGTAGGTCTTTGGAGTGTGGAAAAGAATAAAATTGGCTCAGTATTAAAATAGCTGCTTGATGGTCAGTGTGGACTCTGCGGGCCGAATGGCCTGTTCCTGTGCTTCTGGCTACCTTCGTTCAGATGTATCCAGACCCGGATATCCAACACTATGGCACTAAGTTGGAAAGACCGCAGAAAAGATTTACGAGGATGTTGCCAGGACTTGAGGGCCTGAGCTATAGGGAGAGGTCAGGCAGGCTAGGGCTTTATTCCATGGGGTGGTGGAGGCAGAGGGGTGATCTTATAGTGGTAATCCTCAGTTACTTCCTTTCGAAGGCTTGGGAAGTTCAGCATGCCCCCTGCAACTCTCACCAACTTCTACAGATGCGCCGTACAGAGGAAGCATTTTACCAGGATGCATCGCAGTTTGGGTTGGGAACGGCTCCATTCAAGACCGCAAGGAATTGTAGCGAATTGTGGACGGGGACCCAGACCATCACACTTCTACCGACTCCTTTGCACCTCACGTTGCCTTGGCAAGGCCAGTATTATAATCAAGGACCAGTCGCACCCTGGCCACTCCCTCTTCTTCCCTCTCCCATCGGGCAAAAGGTATAGAAGTGTGAAAAGTACGAACGGCACCAACTAGACAGGATTGTGAAGACCGCCAGCAGGATTATTGGTGCTCCACTCCCTTTCCTGCTGGACATATACAGGAAGAGATGTATCAGCAGAGCCATCTCCATCATCAAAGACCCCTACCACCCATCGCATCACATATTCTCCATCCTGCCATCTGGGAAGAGGTACAGGAGCATTAGCTGCAAAACCAGCAGGATGCTCCTCAGCTTCTTCCCGCAGGCTATAAGACTGATAAACGGACTTTGCCCCCTGCCAAAGTATCGCGCACCAACCACCAACCTGGACACACTGCAGCAGAGCCACTGTTGTGCCGCTGCCGATCGGAACGCCTGTTGAATGTTTAGTAGAGTGTTAAATTTGTTCATGATACATGTATTTTTATTTCTATTTATTTTTAATGCACACTGAATGGACACTGGTTGAGCAACGTTTTTTTGTTTCCTCTGGGTATGTGAATACTCAGGAAATGACAATAAAGATATACAATACAATACAATACAATACCATACAATACAAAACGCACACCTCCAGATTCAGGGACAGTTTCTCCCCAGCTGTTATCAGGCAGCTGAACCATCCTATCAACAACTAGAGCTTCCTGAGCTATTATCAACCTCATTGGTGACCCTCGGACTATTTTTGACCGGCTTTACCTTGCACTAAACGTTATTCCCTTATCATGTATCTACACACTGTTAGTGCCTCGATTGTAATCATGCATTGTCTTTCTGCTGACTGGATAGCACGCAACAAAAAGCTTTTCACTGTACCCCGATAAACTGAACTGAGTATAAAGTGGTTTGCAAAAGTCAGGAATAGAAAACATCTAAGTTTGAATCATTTTGGTGAATTCTCATGGCACCTTTTATTTATTTTTGTCCATGTGAATGTAATCTTTTTTTATACAGAAATTCAAACAAGAAACACTTCATTTTAATAACTACAATTTGATATATTTCAATATCCAGGTTACACTAGTGGAACTAGAGTCACAGGATGTACAATATTTACAGTGGTTCCACTTTCCAGTACAGTAAATCCTCATTATATATTGGACCAGAGGGGGAGCGGATGGTGGTGGTGGTTGGTGTGGGGGTGGGGGGGGGGTGTGGGGGTGGTGGTGGTGGATTGGTGGTTGGGGTGGGGTGGGCTGGGGTGGTGGGGGGGTGGTGGTGGCGATGGGGGTGGGGATGGGGGGTGGGGGTGATGGTGGGGGTGATGGGGGGTGGGGTGGGGGTGGGGTGATGGGGGGGTGGTTTGGTGGGGGTGGGGGGTGGTGGTGGTGGTGGGGGGTGATGGGGGTGGGGATGGGGGGGGTGGGTGGTGATGAGGGTGGTGGTTGGGGTGGGATTGGTGGGGGGGGGGGGTGGGATGGGGGGGAGGAGTGATGGTGGTGGCGATTTGGTGGGGGTGGGGGGGGTGATGGGTGTTGGGTGATGGGGGTGGTTTGGTATGGGGGGGGGGGTGGTGGTGGGGATGGGGGTGGGGATGGGGGTGGTTTGGGGTGGGATTGGTGGTTGGGGTGGGAGTGGGATGGGGGTGGGAGTGATGGTGGTGGCGATTTGGGGTGGGGTGATGGCAGGTGTGGACTGGAAGTAGCAGGGTAGGCGGTGAGAGCTGGGTTGGCGCGGGCAGCCGTTGGTAGATCCGTCCACTATATCCAATATCCGTTATAAAGACGCCCGTTAAAACAAGGATTTACTGTATTCTCTGGGTCTAATTTGGTTCATATATGAGCATGGGACAGCGTGAGGATGAAGGATGAGCATGTTTTGGAGGTTGAGGGGAGGACCTGTGGTGCCTCAGTGATGACACTTGTTATTCACATGCCGGTGGCTATCTCCTCATGTTCAGATCCATCTCATTCACTCACAATCAGTCCATCCCATCTTCACTCAAGCCCATTACAAGCATCGACCAATTCATGCCGGATGCTGACAGCCTGGACCACAGACATCCAAAGTCTCCTGTACTCCAGCATCTCATGTTCAAAGACCCAGGCCTCCAAGATCAAGGTCAGTGTTTCAGCGCGACAAACCTCCGCTCAAAGTCATACAGCGCTGAAACAGGCCCTTCGGCCCAACTTGCCCGTGCCAACCCAGCTGCCCCTCCTACACTGGGTCCACATACCCACGTTTGGCCCATAGACCTCCAAACCTGTCCTGTCCATGCACCTGGCCAAATATCTCATGCGTTCCTGAATATGATCCACGGAGGCAAAAACAAAATGTATGTCATTGACATAATTACGTTTGTCCGTCAGAGAAATATATAATCAGATATATTTTCCAGCATCTGCAGTTCTTTCTTAAACATATATAATCAGTTCGGTCACCTCAGCCTGGAGTCTCGAAGTGAAAACACAATATCCTCATAGATCAGATCCACAACTATACTCAGGCACACAAGGAACTGCAGATGTTGGAATATTAAAAAAAACATCAAAGTGCTGGAAGAATTTAACGTGTCAACAAAAATTCATAAGGGATAGGAGCTGCATTACACCATTTGGCCCATCATGTCAACTCAGCCATTTAATCATGGCTGATCTATCTCTCCCTCTCAGCCCCATTCCCCTGCCTTCTCCCCACAACCCCTGACATCCGCACTAATGAAGAATCTGTCAACCTCCAAGGGATCTGTGGAGGGAATGGACGCGACGTTTCAAATGGGGACCGTGAAATGGTCAGTCTGTATTATGATCAGCCTGAAGAAAGGTCCCAGTGTGTAACGTCATCTGTCTATTTCCTCCACAGATGTTGCCCGACTCGTTGAGTTCGTCCAGCACTTTTGAGTCCTCCACAACTGCACTCAAAGTATCAGCTTCTCCATCAAAACTATTCCGATTGAAGCATTCTCTAACTCATGGGGAGGTTCGTAGGTTCATAGATTCTAGGAGCAGGATTTGGACATTCGGCCCATTCAAGTCTACTCCACCATTCAATCTTGGCTGATCTATCTCTTCCCCTCAACACCATTCTCCTGCCTTCCCCCTATATCCCCCTGACACCCGTACTAATCAAGATACTATCTAGCTTTGCCTTAAAAATACCCATTGACGTGACGTCCACAGCTGTCTGTGGCAATGATTCCCACAGATTCACCACCCTCTGACAACGAAATTCCTCCTAATCTCCTTCCTAAAGGAACGTCCTTTAATTCTGAGGCTATGCCCACTGGTCCAAGACTCTCCCACTACTGGAAACATCCTCTCCACATCTACTCTATCCAGGCCTTTTAATATTCCCCTCTAAGTTGAAGTCAATGGGCATTTTGCTGACTGAGTTTGCACGTCCTCCCTGTGACCCCGTGGGTTTCCTCTGGGTGCTCTGGTTTCCTCCCACATTCCAAACGGAAGGACTATGAACACAACCGCACATAACTGTGAAGGAAGTGGAGGTGGATCAGAATTACAAATCAGATACAGATACATTTAGCAGGAGTAAAGGGAGTCAAAAAACAGAATGGATTAAGAAAGAAAAAGAGACAGAAAATTTCAGGGCATGACTCTCCACCAATATTAGATTATGTTCAGTTCAACAGAGTAGATTTTTTAGCGATGAACACTAAGTTCAGTGATTAGCACTAATGGACAAGGTTTACCTTTCCACAGTAGGATCAGTGTACATCTACCAGGCAATCTCAGGACTAACAGAATACCTGGTGGTATTTGGTAGGTTGTAGTGGGGTATGGGACAATAAGAAGGTTTGATCCTGCATCTTGAGTTGCTGCCTGTGCAGAGTTTGTACCTTCTCCCCGTGACCTGCGTGGGTTTTCTCCAGGTGCTCCGGTTTCCTCCCACACTCCAAAGACGTACAGGTTGGTAGGATCATTGTCTTCGGTAAAATTGTACAATAGTCCCCAGTGTGTGTGTAGGATAGTGTTAATGTGCGGGAATGGCTGGTCGGCACGGACTCGGTGGGCCGAAGGGCCAGTTTCCACGCTGTGTATCCCTGGTCTAAAGTCTGAATCCGCTCGAATCATCGGGGCAGTGTTTGACCAAGTGTAACATCATCCAGACCTGGTCAAG
This sequence comes from Leucoraja erinaceus, assembly GCF_028641065.1. Classification (NCBI taxonomy): domain Eukaryota; kingdom Metazoa; phylum Chordata; class Chondrichthyes; order Rajiformes; family Rajidae; genus Leucoraja; species Leucoraja erinaceus. Next base: position 12,536,933 of record NC_073385.1, read on the forward strand.
CTGGTCAATGGGCATTTCTCTGCAGTATCTCTAAATGTAACTATACTGCTGGTTAGGTTTAGCCATACATTTGCCATGATCAGTGGTGCCTAAACAATAAAAATATTGCTGCTAGAATTCTGATATAAAAATAAAAAATGCTGGAGGCACTCAGCAGGTCAGGCAGCATCTGTGGGCAGCACGGTGGCGCAGCTGGTCGAGCCGCTGCCTCATGGCGCCAGAGACCCAGGTTCGATCCTGACCTCGGGTGCTGTCTGTGCAGAGTTTGCACGGTCTCCCTGTGATCATGTTGATCGCCCTGCAGGTGCGCCAATCTCCTCCCACATCCCAAAGATGTGTGGATTTGCAGATTAAATGGGCTGTGTAAAATTTCCCCTGGTGTGTCGGAGGTGGATGAGGAAGTGGGATAACATAGCATGAACGGGCGATCTCCTGAAGAAGGGTCTCGACCCGAAACATCACCCATTCCTTCTCTCCAGAGATGCTGCCTGTCCCGCTGAGTTACTCCAGCTTTTTGAGTCTATGAACGGGTGATCGATGGTCAGCATGGATTGAGTGGGCCGAAGGGCCACATTTCAATGTTGTATCTCTAAACCAAAATAGACTTTGTATTTCAGTTCAGCAACCTTTTATCAGAATTGATGAAAACTTACTGACTGGAAACTTTAACTATTTTCTACAGAAAAATCACTAGCGATGAGGAAAAACATTGTTACCCAGAGAGCTGTGAATCTGTGGAATTCTCTGCCACACAAGGCAGTGGAGGCCAATTCACTGGATGTTTTCAGGAGTTAGATTTAGTTCTTAGGACTAACGGAATCAAGGGATATGGGGAAAAAAATCAAGAACAGGGTACTGATTTTGGATGATCAGCCATGATCATATTGAATGGTGGTGCTGGCTCGAAGAGCTGAATGGCCTACTCCTGAACCTAATTTCTATGTTGCTACTACAGATGCTGCCTGACCTGCGGAGTTCCACAGCATTTTTGTGAGTCATAAGCATTGGGTAGAAGTACTGGTCACCCCAGTTATGTAGAAAGTTATGGGCCTGTCACACTTAGTCGCCTTTGTAGGTGACTACAGGAGACTATGCGTTTGCCACATGGTTGCCCGTGGTCACCAGGGTGTCGCCTGTATGGTCGTGAGTGGTCCCCTCAGTCGCCCAAAGAGTCGTAGCGTCTTTCGGGTCACCGAAAAACATTCAACATGTTGACATTTTTTCGCCGACAGTGGCGACCTTGGGTTTAACGCCAAATGAGCGTAGCTTGACGTAGGTGCTGTTGTACGTTGTCGCCAGGTTAATGTAGGCAGTCGCCAGAATGCCGTCGGTTGCCGGCCAGTGACGCAGGTTGTCGCTGGTGCCGACTTCGGTGAATTCCATTGTCGTATTCACCGGCAGTCGCCTAACAAATCGCCTACGGGGGTTCAGGCCCATTAGTCCAGTCGCCGGTTTTTCAGCGACCTGCTACGACTATGGCAGTCGCCGGCCGTTGCCGAAAAAAATCGCCTAAGTGGGACAAGGCCCATAAGACTGCATTATGATCACGTTACTGTTTTTGTGACGTTTTAATAAGGAACTTACACACACCCTCGAGATATCAGTTGCAAATGGGCCATATAGAAGTGAGCAACTTTGATTAGTGTGGTCTCATGTTAGAATGGACCGACCAAAACAATTTCTAATGCGCAGAGCAGAAGGTCCATGGTCTGTGGATCTGCTCGACAACATCACTCTCCACTGGATCGTTCCAACAGGTTATACCTTTAGGAAGGAGATGAGGAGGAATTTATTTCGTCAAAGGGTGGTGAACCTGTGGAATTCATTGCCACAGAAGACTGTGGAGGCCAAGTCAATGGAGATTTTTAAGGCCGAGATTGACAGGTTCTTGACTAGTCCAGGTATCAGGGGTTATGGGGAGAAGGCAGGAGAATGGGGTTGAGGGGGAATGATGGATCAGCCATGATTGAATGGCGGAGTAGATTTGGTGGGCTGAATGGCCTAATTCAGCTCTGAGAACTTATGAATGATACAAACTAACGCCTGTTACAATGGCCGGGTTGGGCACCTCCAGCGTTGCCCCTCCAATATTAGGGCCAAAGCCCACTCCACCTAGCAAAGTCAGGAGCTCATCTAGATATTTCTTAAACAAGAGTATCTAGCTCCACCAACACCCTCAGGCAATATTGTCCATCATCCAAACACCTTCTGGATGACAAAGTTCTTTCTCAGGTACACAATAAAGCTGGAGAAACTCAGCGGGTGCAGCAGCATCTATGGAGCGAAGGGAAAAGGCAAGGTTTTGGCCCAAAACGTTGCCTTTTTCCTTCGCTCCATAGATGCTGCTGCACCCGCTGAGTTTCTCCAGCTTTTTTGTGTACCTTCGATTTTCCAGCATCTGCAGTTCCTTCTTAAACAAAGTTCTTCCTCAGATCCCTTCTAAACCCCTTATCCCTTCCCCGAACGCTATCCCCCTGCAGTTTTGCCCTGGGGTGGAGTTACGAGGAGAGATCGCTAAATGCAGGCTTTGATTTCCTTCCGGCAGATGAAGCTGAGGAGAGGGAGATCTGAGAGAGGGATACAAAATGAAGGGAGGCATATATAGGACAGACCACGTTTAGAGGAGTTTAGAAGGGCATGAGGGGTAGAACTCATTGAAACTCCCCGAATAATAAAAAGGCCTAGATAGAGTGGATGTTGAGTTAATGTTTCCACTAGTGGGAGAGTCTAGGACTAGAGGACACATCCGCAGAATAAAAGGATGTAGCTTTGGAAAAGAGATGAGGGGGAATCTCTTTAACCAGAGGGTGATGAACCTGTGGAATTCATTGCCACAGACGGCAGTGGAGGCCAAGTCTTTGGGTACTTTTATAGCCATGACTGATACGCTCTTGGGCATCAAAGGTTGTGGGGGGAAGGCAGGAGAATGGGGTTGAGAGGGACAAATAGTTCAGCCATGATTGAATGGCGGAGCAAATTCGATGGAGCAAATGGCCTAATTCTGCCCCTATGTCTTATAATAGCAAGCCCTTGAAGATAGCAGAGGTTTGAGAAGCAGAGGGGATGGGGTTGGGATCGAGGGCAGCACATTCTCCACCCCTCCCCTGCCAGAATATCTGGCCAGTTGTCCATGCCCAGGTAAAGCCAATGACCGACTGGTCCATATCATCTTTGGCAAGTTAGCCTAAGATATCCTGCCAGTGTAATAGTTCCCGGGGAAGGGACACCAGACAGGACGTTAAAGGAGAAGAAATAAAGATGGCATGGGCGCTGATCAATATGTGCCATCTTGGGCAATGATTAGAATTATTGCTACCCTGTGAATATCTTGCACATTGAGATTTGCCTTATAGATGTGTTCAAGTGGTGCTGAGTGTATGGAACAAGCTGCCAGAGGAGGTAGTTGAGGCTGGGACTATCCCAATGTTTAAGAAACAGTTAGACAGGTACATAGATAGAACAGGTTTGGAGGGATATAGACCAAACGCAGGCAGGTGAGACTAGTGTAGCTGGGACATGTTGGCCGGTGTGGCCCAATAGGCAATAAACAATAGACAATAGGTGCAGGAGTAGGCCATTCGACCCTTCAGGCCATTCACTGTGATGATGGCTGATCATCCACATTCAGTACCCCGTTCCTGCCTTCTCCCCATATCCCCTGACTCTGCTATCTTCAAGAGCTCTATCTAACTCTCTCTAGAAAGCATCCAGAGAATTGGCTTCCACTGCCCTCTGAGGCAGAGAATTCCACAGATTCACAACTCTCTGGGTGAAAAAGTTTTTCCTCATCTCAGTTCTAAATGGCCGACCCCTCATTCTTAAACTTAAACAGGCCCCTGTTTCTGGACTCCCCCAACATCGGGAACATGTTTCCTGCCTCTGGCATGTCCAATCCCTTCTATGTTGCAATAGGATCGCCTCTCATCCTTCTAAATTGCAGAGTGTACAAGCCCAGCCGCTCCAGTCTATCAACATACGACAGCCCCGCCATCCCGGGAATTAACCTCGTGAACCTATGCTGCACTCCCTCAATAGCAAGAATGTCCTCCCTCAAGGTGTGGTGTTGGCCGGTGTGGGCTGGTTTGGGCCGAAGGGCCTGTTTCCACAATGTATCACTCTTGACTCTATGACTCTAATCATCCTGTGCAATGATTAAATTAATACTACTCTGAGGATATTGTGCGCGGTTTATTTGCCCTGACTGGGAGGTGATCTTAAACAGCTATTATGTATAGCTGATGTGTAGGTGGATTGGAAGTGGCTTCTTACCGTCAGTGGGCAGCCGACGATGATTGTGTGTGAACCCAGGTTTCAATCCGGTATGTGTGTAAAACGTTGGTTTAAACCAGCATCTGCAGTTCCTTCCTACACATGGATGTGTGTCACCTCCACACGTGGTAATGTCTGAGTCACGTGTGTTAGCCATGGTGGAAAATATTCTGCTTGGGCCTCCTAGATGTTTTTAATACCAGTGCCTAAACGAGGGTGAAGGGCAGAGTCTAAATGCAGGTCGGGATACTTTGGGATGATTCTCGTCTAATCGCACAAGATTTGGCGGCGCGGTGGTAGAGTTGCTGCCTTACAGCGCCAGACACCCCGGTTCAATCCTGACTACGGGTGCTGTCTGTATGGAGTTTGCACGTTCTCCCTGGGTTTTCTCCGGCTTCCTCCCACACTCCAATGACGGGGTTTGTGGGTTAATTGGCTTCAGTAAACATGTAAAGTTATCCTTAGTGTGCAGGATAGTATTAGCGTATGGGGAGATCGGTGGGCAGCGCAGACGCGGTGGGCCGAAGGGCCAGTTTCCGCGCTGTATCTTTAAAGTCCAAATCTGCTCTGATTATCAGTGCAGTTTTGGCCAAGTGTGGCGTCATCAAGACCTAGTAAAACTGGTCAATGGACATCGAGGGGAAAATAGTCCAGTGGATGGAGCCATCTCCCACATGAAGGAAGACGGTTGTGGGTTAGAGATAGGTAGAGATAGACATATTCTTGATTAGACTGGATAGACTCGGCTTGTACTCGCTAGAATTTAGAAGATTGAGGGGGGATCTTATAGAAACTTACAAAATTCTTAAGGGGTTGGACAGGCTAGATGCAGGAAAATTGTTCCCGATGTTGGGGAAGTCCAGAACAAGGGATCACAGTTTAAGGATAAGGGGAAAATCTTTTAGGACTGAGATGAGAAAAACATTTTTTACGCAGAGAGTGGTGAATCTCTGGAATTCTCTGCCACAGAATGTAGTTGAGGCCAGTTCATTGTCTATATTTAAGAGGGAGTTAGATGTGGTCCTTGTGGCTAAAGGGATCAGGGGGTATGGAGAGAAAGCAGGTACAGGATACTGAGTTGGATGATCAGCCATGATCATATTGAATGGCGGTGCAGGCTCGAAGGGCCGAATGGCCTTTTCCTGCACCTATTTTCTATGTTTCCATGTTTCTAAAACGGGTGTCATGGGTTTAGGAGGCAAAGATCAGCCCTGATTGAATGGCGGAGTAGACTCGATTGGCCGAATGGCCTAATTAATCTCCTATAGCTTGTGAACGTGAACTTGGGTAGATAGTAAACGATCTTCTCAGCACCTAGCTATTGTCTCAAAATAAAAGGACGCACCTTTAGAAAGGAGATGAGGAGGAATTTCTTCAGTCAGAGGGTGGTGAATCTGTGGAATTCGTTGCCACAGAGGGGTGTGGAGGCCAAGTCAATGGATATTTTTAAGGTTGAGATTGACAGATTCTTGATTAGTATGGGTGTTAGGAGTTATGGGGAGAAGACAGGAGAATGGCGTTGAGAAGGAACGATAGATCAGCCATGACTGAATGGCGGAGTGGAATTAATGGGTCGAATGGCCTAATTCTGCTCCTATAACTCATGAACTAACTCCAACCAGGACAACTCAGTGACCACAATGCATGAACAGGGCGTGTCCTCTCAATAGCCAAGTGACCCTTGGTCAGGTGCTGTACAGTGGACAGGTACATGGAGGGATATGGGCCAAACATGCGCAGGTGGGAATGGTGTGGATGGGGCATTTTGGTTGGCATGGGCAAATTGGGCCGAAGCGCCTGTTTCTGTGCTTTAGTGTTAAGAGATACAGAGCAGAAACAGGGGCATCAGCCCACCGAGTCCGCACCGACCAGCGATCCCCGCACACCAACACTGTCCTGTGTGACTCTACGACCTGGTCTGCCCCAGGCTGTTCATCAACTATAACTCGCAAACCAATTGTGGCATGGATAATTGAATAACCACAATTCATGAACTGAATCTGACCCAGTCAACTTGTCAACTAAAACCCACGGACTAAGCCTGACCCAAACCAATCGCTGGCTACAAACTCAAAGACCACATCCAACCCAGACATTTCATAATGTAATTAAAAGGAACTGCAGATGCTGGTTTATACCAAAGGTAGACGCAAAGTGCTGGAGTAACTCAGCGGGTCAGGCAGCATCTCAGGGGAAAATGGATAGTTTACATTCCGGGTCAGGTCTGAAGAAGGGTGTTGATCTGAAACGTCAGCTATCCATTTTCTTCAGAGACGCAAGGCACAAAAAGCTGGAATAACTCAGCGGGACAGGCAGCATCTCTGGAGAGAAGGGATGGGTGACGTTTCGGGTCGAGACCCTTCTTCAGACTGCAGTTCTCTCCTACACATTTCTCCAGAGATGCTGCCTGACCCGCTGAGTTACTCCAGCATTTTGTGTCTATCCAGACAATTTAACTAACCGCAAAACTCATGAAGATTCAGAACAGTCTGTGCAGGAGTGCCAGGCATGCTAGGTCTTGCCCACTTCCACAACCCCATCTTCTCACGTAATTGCAAAGTGATCCCACCAGGGGGAGTCTACGGCCGTGGTTCAACGTTGGTGACCATCCCATTCCAACTCTTCCTGGGAGGACAGAGGGTGAAGAGCCCTCTTGGGTCAGAGTTTCCTTCCAGCAATCGATGGCCACCAGCTAGGGATAGGCGTTTCATGTGCCATTGAAACTTACCGAATGGTGAAAGACCTGGATAGAGTGGATGTGGAGAGGATGCTTCCACTAGCGGGAGAGTCTAGGACCAGATGCCATAGCCTCAGAATAAAAGGACGCACCTTCAGAGAGGAGATGAGGAGGAATCTCTTTAGTTAGAGGGTGGTGAATCTGTGCAATGCATTGCCACAGAAACCTGTGGAGGGCAAGTCAACAGATATTTTTAAGATGGATATTGATAGTTTCTTGATTAGTTTGGTTGTCAGAGGTTTTGGGGAGAAGGCAGGAGAATGGGGTTGAGAGGGAACGATAGATCAGCCATCATTGAATGGCGGAGTAGACTTGATGGGCAAAATGGGCTAATTCTGCTCCTCTTAACTCATGAACTTATTAACACCAATTCCGAATGGCACAGAGGTAGAGATGGACCGTTGGGAAATAATAGCTTCACCTGCGTTGGGTGACTTATTTTGGCCATCGCTAATTTTGCGTATTGTGTGCTCAGAATGTTAGAGTGCTCAGAGAACAGAGAACACGTGAAGCCAAGGATCGTAACCAGCAAACATAGTTTATACATGGAGTCAATAACAGCTAAAATCCAGCCAAGGTGATCAATGGTTTATATATAAAGCAATGGATCCCCTGGTGTGAGTTACAGGCTAGATTCTGATCAAGGGTTCAGATGAGTTAGATATACAATAATGTGTACCTGGGATAGAGACAAAATGCTGGGGCAACTCAGCGGGACAGGCAGCATCTCTGGAGAGAAGGAATGGGTGACGTTTCGTGTCGAGACCCTTCTTCAGTCACCACTTGGGAATTAAGGAGATGGTATCAAAATAGAATTATGGTTACCTGGTTGTGTTTTACAGGCAATAATCTAATTGGGGGTGTAGATAGCGTATGAATAGTGATTTCTTCTGATTATAGTTTGGGCCCATGCCAGATATCTTCATCAAGCACATAGTGCCAGGCTCATAACGGGGTGACATGGTGGCACAGCGGGTAGAGATGCGCCAGAGACCCTGGTTCGATCCTGACTACGGGTGCTGTCTGTGCGGAGTTCACGTGACCGCGTGGGTTTTCTCCGGGTGCTCTGGCTTCCGCCCACACTCCAAGTTTGTTGGTAAATTGGCTTTGGTAAATTGTGTCCCTGGCGTGAGGGATAGTGCTAGCACGCAGAGTGATCGCTGGTCGGAGCGGACTCAGTGGGCCGAAGGGTCTGTTTCTAGGCTGTGTCTCTAAGTCCTGCAGAACTACCCTTTGGAAGTATCATCAGCGTGGTGGCACCGATAACTTCTCACTCTTCACACCATAGAGAGTAACTCGGTTACCGAGTGTTTGTTTCCCCGAGGAGAAGACCAAGAAACCGCTCCTTTAAATTATTTTCATAATTCATAGGAGCAGAATCAGGCCATTCGGCCCATTGAGTCAACTCCGCCATTCAAACATGGCTGATGTATCTTTCCCTCTCAAACCCATTTTCTTGCCTTCTCCCCATAATCTTTGACACCCTTACTAATCAAAAATCTCTCAATCTATGCCTTAAAAATACCCAATGACTTGGCCTCCACAGCCATCTATAGTAATGAATTCCACTGATTCACCACCCTCTTACTAAATAAATTCCTCCTCACTTTCTTTCTAAATGTACGTCATTTTATTCTGAGGCAGTGCCTTTTGCTCCTAGACTCTCCCACTAGTGGAAACATCTTCTCCGCATCCACTCTATCCAGGCTTTTCACTGTTCGGTAAGTTTCAATAAGTCCCCCTCATCCTTCTAAACTCCAGAGAGTGCAGGCCCAGTGTCTGTTAGAGAGAGTAGAATCTCTTGGGCCTCGAAGCTGGCCCCCGCACTGTCTGCATTGGGCCTAACTATTCCATCTGCTACTGTTACCAGGGCAACGGTGGCCCATTGGGTCAAATCCAAGATGGCCACTGTTATACAAGTCCCTGCAGAACTAGAACACGTGAAGACACTCAGCCTGATAAGAAGGTTGGCCATTCCTGAATTGAATGTTCATTTGCACAATGGCAGGAGGAACACTGAGAAAAACTTGGTCAGATTTGCAAAATAACAAGTTTAAAGGAAAATTAGCAGGGGGTGGGGGCTGGAGATGGGGAAGGGTTTGCAGTAATGAGCCAGCATAGACTCCATGGGGCAAACTGGTCTTTGTGTAGCAGATAAGGATATATAGAAACATAGGGAGTTGGACCAACTCAAGGACACGGGGACTGAATGGGCCTATTGTGTTTATATTATCTTCATAAGGTGCCCTCTGTGAGATTGTTCTACCATATGGTCATTGATCACACAAGGAGGTGGCAAGAATGCTGAAAACCAGGAGGGAATTTTGAAAACACATGGAGATAAATGGAAAATTAAACCTACCAAAAGCCACCAGGGTTTCATGTTGGTGTGACACCCAAAGAGCCATTATAGATTACAAGTCAACAGACAACAAATTGTTTAAGAAAGACACGTCTGCCAAGAATAACCTCAGGATAAAATAAAACAGAGGAAAACCTGCACTTTAAACCAAAAGCAATCTTGAGTCGCTTTTGCCACCAGTCTTTGGGAGGGGCACAGCATCATGAAAGACTGCAGAGATATATAAAGAGCTAATAGTCTGTATATAAAGTTTAGAACTTGTCAGTGGCGATCTCGTCTTGCGTTGCTTTTGACTGCTCGCTCTTCGTCTCTGCGGGCTTCTCCTCCTGCGCCATCTTGGCTTCCGTGTCACCGCAAACTGTTCCTAACACTTTCGCACTGTGCTCCTGTGCTTTTGCCCTGAGGGTAGCTATGCTGCTCTCCCTCAGCTCCTCCTTAGAAATGGCTCCCTTGGAATCCTTGCTCTTGTCTTCCCGCTGCTCGTCCTCTGGGCCGGCCTGATTGCCGTGTTCTGTCTCCACTTTCCTCACCACTTCAGATGCCTCCAGGGACTTTTTGTGCATTCCTAGAAAGAATTGTTGGTACTCGGTTTTAGAAAATCGCCTGGTCATTGGTAAGCCATCTTGAACTGAAAACGGTAAGCAAAGAAAGATGCCAAGATTAAACTGTAGCAGGAACCTGGGCGCCAGGTGTTTCATTCAACATAGACACGACAGGTCAGGTCAGCTCATTAACACAAAGCTTTCGCTTGAGAACAAAGACAGGGTCGCGCCCAGACCTGGAGCCAGTGAACTGGAAATTGAAGACCAACCTCCCTTCCATTGACTCCATCTACACCTCGGCAAGGCCAGCAACATAATCAAGGGCATGTCTCATCCCGGCCACTCCCTCTTTTCCCCTCTCCCATCGGGCAAAAGGTATAGAAGTGTGAAAATGCACACCTCCAGATTCAGGGACAGTTTCTTCCCAGATGTTATGAGGCAACTACGATCTACCTCATTGGATGGAGACCCTCGGACTCTCTTTGATCGGACGTTACTTGACATTTTCTTGCACTAAACGCCATTCACGTTATTTCCTTTATCATGTATATGTACACCATGGACTGCTCGATTGTAATCATGCATTGTCTTTCTGTTGACTGGTTAGCACGCAACAGAGGCTTTTCACTGTACCTCGCAATAAACTAAACTAAACTAAGTATCCAGCACTGAAAGAGGCCCTTTGGCCCAACTCATCCATGCCGACCAAGTTGTTTGACTGATTAACTGCCTACCTCCTGGTCCATATCCCTCCAAATCTTTCCTGTCCATGTACCTGTCCAAATGTTCTTTAAATGTTGTAGTTGTACCTGCTTCTACCACTTCCTCAGGCACCTGGTTCCATGTACCCACTACTGCAAACAATTGCCCTTCAGGTACCTTTTAAATCTTGTTCCTCTCATCTTAAACCTACGCCACCGACTTTTAAACCTCTATAGAAGGATATCAAATGCTGGAGTAACTCAACGGGTCAGGCAGCAGCTCTGGAGAAAAGGAATAGGCCACGTTTCGGGTCGAGACCTTCCTTCAGACTGAGAGTCAGGGGAGAGGAAAACTAGAGGTATGAAAAGGTACAGGACAAATCAGAGCCGGGACCGATGACTAAGGAAAGGCGGAGCCCACAATGGTCCATTGTTGGCTGTGGAAGAGGTGATAGGGAAGGGATGCGAACAGTGACACTAGCAGGACGACTAAGGTGGGGGAGTGACAGAGAGAGAGGGAAAACAAGGGTTACCTGAAATTACAGAAATCAATATCCATACCGCTGGGTTGCACGTTGCCCAAAGCGAAATATAAAGTGCTGATCCTCCAATTCGCATGTGGACACACTCTGAGAGTGGAAGAGGCCCAGGACAGAAAGGTTTGTTTGGGAGATTGACACAAAACGATGGAGTAACTCAGCGGGACCGGCAGCATCTCTGTAGAGAAGGGATGGGTGATGTTTCGGGTCGAGACCCTTCTTCAGACTTTGGGAATGGGATGGAATGGGTAGGGACAGAAGTTTAGGGGTAATATGAGGGGGAACTTCTTTACTCAGAGAGTGGTAGCGGTGTGGAATGAGGTTCCAGTGGAAGTGGTGGAGGCAGGTTCATTGGTATCATTTAAAAATAAATTGGATAGGCATATGGATGAGAAGGGAATGGAGGGTTATGGTATGAGTGCAGGCAGGTGGGACTAAGGGGAAAAAAATTTGTTCGGCACGGACTTGTAGGGCCGAGATGGCCTGTTTCCGTGCTGTAATTGTTATATGGTTATATGGTTATATGGATGGGGAGTTAAAGTGTTGGACTGCTCCACTTTAGACCACTCTACCCTGGGGTAAAGACAGTGGCTATTCGCCTTGTCTAGGCTGCTCAAGATTTTATAAACCTCTACAAGGGTCACCCATCTGCCATCTCACGCTCCAAGGAGAAAAGACCCAGCGTATCCAGCCTCTCCTTAACCCTGCAGCCCAATCTCTCCAGACGCACTAACATCCTCATCAAGTGTTTAAGAATGAACTGCAGATGCTAGAGAATCGAAGGTACACAAAAAAGCTGGAGAAACTCAGCGGGTGCAGCAGCATCTATGGAGCGAAGGAAATAGGCAACGTTTCGGGCCGAAACCCTTCTAGGGTTTCGGCCCGAAACGTTGCCTATTTCCTTTGCTCCATAGATGCTGCTGCACCCGCTGAGTTTCTCCAGCTTTTTTGTGTACCTAACATCCTCATCAAACCTTCCTCACCCGTCCCAGTTTAATGAAACCCTTCCTACACAACAGGGAAAACACAAGACACAGTACTCCAAATGTAACCCAACTAACATCTTGTTCATAAGTTCATGAGCCTATTGCATTTTATCTGTTTATTTCTTGTGTGTATATATATATGGTCTATGGCATATAGACACACTGAACTTTTATCTCCTGTTCTGTATTATGTTTACATATTCTGTTGTGTTGCAATTTAATTGTCCTATCTTGGACACATGACAATAAAATTCTCTTGACTCTTAAGTGATTGGAGCAGAATTAGGCCATTCGGCCCATCTGCCATTTCAATCATGGCTGATCTACAGTATCCCTCCTTCCTAACCCCATTCTCCTGCCTTCAACCCATAGCCCCTATCCATGTTCTCCAGAGATGCTGTGTTACTCCAGCCCTGTGTGTCCTTTTCTATACCAGCACCCCCTGGTTCCTACCTTAAAGTCAATTTTGCACCCAGTTGGCTCAGTCCCATGTGACCTAATCTTCCAGACCAGACCAGTGCGGCATGATGGCGCAGCGGTAGAGTTGCTGCCTTACAATGTCAGAGACCCGGGTTCGTTCCTGACTACGGGTGTGCCTGTACGGAGCTTGTACATTCTCCACCTGGGTGCTCCAATTTCCTCCCACACTCCAAAGTCGTGCAGGTTTGTAGGTTAATTGGCTTCAGTCAAGATCGTAAATTGTCCCTAGTGTGCGTAGGATAGTGTTAGTGTACGGGGGTCGCTGGTCGGCGCGGGCTCGGTGGGCCGAAGGGCCTGTTTCCACGCTGTATCTCCAAACTTAAACTAAACCAGCCTATAATGTCAAAGGTCCGATCAAAGTCTATGTAGATGATGTCCACTGCATAGAATATCCTCTCCCAAATGATGACCAGCCTGAATCATTGGGATGCTCAGACAAAGTGAATGCTGTTGAAAGTCCACACTGAAAATGATGTACCCTCATGTTTAATGTCTCTGATGTTCTGGTAACTCTAACTCTGATACAGTCCAATGAGTGTACTGCAGGACAAGCAGTGGGAGGTTGTTGGGCATGAGTGAAATGTAGCAATATGAGAGAGACGGACTGTCCAATATTTGTGTGTTTGCATTTGACAACTGTAAGCACAACATGTTGTCATTAGTAGCCCCCTCTCGGTCATGACTGACCATGGGTGATGCATCCTAGTTTGCAGGTGATGTGTGGTCGGATGCAAGCCTGGGCGATCGATGTCATATGGAAGACAGGCTGTTGCCCATGCAGCACGTCCCCCCTCTCCACGTCGCTGATCGATCCAAAGGAACAGCAGGGCCGTTAGTTTGGCACCAGCACTGTCGCAGGAGCTGCCAGAGCGAGGTTGTAGACCACGACGAACTGTCTTAGGGGCTCTGACTCCGGATTTTCTTGAGGTTTACTCCTGGAGCCTTGTCCATGACTGGATATGGCCACAAGGCAGTGGAGGTTTTAAATCAGAGTTTTCCCTCTCCTAGATGGACTGCCTTCCCAGGCTGACGAGCCTCATCTGCCCGAGACTCGTGCGGGCGGAAGCGTCTACCTTCCCGTGCAGGTCTATAGCATCTGCCCACTGCCCAAATGTTGTCATAGTAACATAGACAATAGGTGCAGGAGTAGGTCATTCGGCCCTTCGAGCCTGCACCGCCATTCAATATGATCATGGCTGATCATCCAGAATCCGTACACCGTTCCTGCTTTCTCCCCATATCCTTTGATTCCGTTAGCCCTAACAGCTCAATCTAACTTTCTATTGAAATCATCCAGTGAACTGGCCTCCACCGCTTTCTGTGGCAGAGAATTCCACCGATTCACAACTCTCTGAAGTACAGAATAGTGAAAGTATTTGGAGGGGAGCAGGGAAGGATTCTCACATGGAGTTGTGGAGGTTCAGAGTTGGCACTGCCTAGCTTTTCCATCCAGAATTGGCAAATCGAGTACTGCCGGGTCAATTAAAGCACCTTAAAACTTTCTGAAGAGTTTCGGCCCGAAACGGTGCCTATTTCCTTCGCTCCATAGATGCTGCTGCACCCGCTGAGTTTCTCCAGCATTTTTGTCCACCTTAAAACTCCCTTGACTAGCACCCCTTCACCTAAATAGGTCTGTCGGTCGGAGGGAGCTGGAGACGTCGGAGGCGAGGAGCGTCAGTAGGAGGGTAAATTGGGGTAATGCTTAGAATAATTTCACTGTGCAGGTACATACGTGACATATAGAGAGAGCAGCATTGAACCATTGACTATTGATAAATACGCAAAATAAAATCCCCACCCAAAATCAGGACCCCTTAGATTTTTCAAACCCCTCTAGACCAGTTGGGTGAAACTCTTCAGCCTTAATTTCATTGAATGGTGGTGCAGGTTGGGGGGAATGGTATTTCTAAACGATGGGCCCCAAGATCATCGTGTCACACAGAGTATACTCGTGTAAACCCGCCATTCAATATGATCAGCCATGATCACATTGAATGGCGGTGCAGGCTCGAAGGGCCGAATGGCCTACTCCTGCACCTATTTTCTATGTTTCTATGTAAATAATACACAAGGATAAGTTCTGCACTATCCTAAACACTACACGCCGGGGACAATTTACAATTTTACCGAAGCCAATTGGAGTGAACCCTTGGAGTGTGGGAGGAAACCGAAGCACCCGGGGAAAACCCACGCAGGTCACGGGGAGAATGTACAGACAGCGCCTGTAGTCAGGATCGAACCCGGGTCTCTGGCGCTGTGAGGCAGCAACTCTACCGCTGCGCCGCCGTGCCGCCCTGAACAAACTAGAATGGACTTGATGGGCCGAGCGGCCACTTTCTGCCCTGTAGTCTGAGCGGCTTCAACCAATTCTCTCAGTAGCGCCCCCCCCCCCCCCCCCCCCCCCCCCCCCTTGTGTCTCCCTCGTGTACCCGGGACATGGTGAGCAATTACCGAGAAGCCAGGGAGCGCAGGATTCCATGATGCCATCCTTGGCCGACTTGAGGATAGACTCAGGCAGAGGGATGGAGTGGCGCACCATGGCTCCGTACAGCCCGTACTCTGCCATCACACTGCTGCGGCCCCAGCACTTCTCACGCTTCCTCCACTTGGCCCGGCGGTTCTGGAACCACACCTGGGGGGGGGAGGGAGTGGGGGGGGGGGGGGGGGGTGAGGGGTGAGGAGGGAGGGAGAGAGGGAGGAAGATCGATGAACAAGGGTTAAAGCGTTGACATGCCCAGCACAACCCGTTGCCGTGAAGTACAAGCAAGCAAGGAGCATTCTCTGTACAGTCAGCACTACAAGTACGCACTGATTTACATGCGGGGAGCAACACAGTGTACAGTTCTCTGTGTGTTCTCTCACCACTGCTATGTACAGTTGTAGCAGGGTCTTTTTTACATTTCATCACCTCTGCATCAAAGGCTAACATTGAGTTTGCTTTTATACCGCTCGGTGAAACGCCTTGCGTTATATCACCAACTTCTACAGATGCACCATCATAGAAAGCATTTTTCCAGGAAGCATCACGGCACGGTTTGGGAACAGCTCCATCCAAGACCGCAAGAAATTGCAGAGAATTGTAGATGCAGCCCAGACCCATCACACACAGCAACCTCCTTTCCAACCTCACTCCATTTATACCTCACGCTGCCTCAGCAAGGCCAGCAGCACAATCAAGGATAAGTCGCATCCTGGCCACTCCCTCTTCCCCCCTCTCACATCAGGCAAAAGGTGTGAAAACGCACACCTCCAGAATCATGGGCAGTTTCTTCCCAGCTGTTATCAGGCAACTGAACCATCCTACCACAACCAGAGAGTAGTCCTGAACTACTATCTACCTTATTGGAGACCCTCGGACTATCTTTGATTGGACTTTGCTAGACTTTATAGAAACATAGAAACATAGAAATTAGGTGCAGGAGTAGGCCATTCTGCCCTTCGAGCCTGCACCGCCATTCAATATGATCATGGCTGATCATCCAACTCAGTATCCCGTACCTGCCTTCTCTCCATACCCTCTGATCCCCTTGGCCACAAGGGCCACATCGAACTCCCTCTTAAATATAGCCAATGAACTGGCCTCAACTACCCTCTGTGGCAGAGAGTTCCAGAGATTCACCACTCTCTGTGTGAAAAAAGTTCTCCTCATCTCGGTTTTAAAGGATTTCCCCCGTATCCTTAAGCTGTGACCCCTTGTCCTGGACTTCCCCAACATCGGGAACAATCTTCCTGCATCTAGCCTGTCCAACCCCTTAAGAATGTTGTAAGTTTCTATAAGATCCCCTCTCAGTCTCCTAAATTCTAGAGAGTATAAACCAAGTCTATCCAGTCTTTCTTCATAAGACAGCCCTGACATCCCAGGAATCAGTCTGGTGAACCTTCTCTGCACTCCCTCTATGGCAATAATGTCCTTCCTCAGATTTGGAGACCAAAACTGTACGCAATACTCCAGGTGTGGTCTCACAAAGACCCTGTACAACTGCAGTAGAACCTCCTTGCTCCTATACTCAAATCCTTTTGCTATGAAAGCCAACATACCATTCGCTTTCTTTACTGCCTGCTGCACCTGCATGCCTACCTTCAATGACTGGTGTACCATGACACCCAGGTCTCGCTGCATCTCCCCCTTTCCCAATCGGCCACCATTTAGATCATAGTCTGCTTTCCCGTTTTTGCCACCAAAATGGATAATCTCACATTTATCCACATTATACTGCATCTGCCAAACATTTGCCCACTCACCCAGCCTATCCAAGTCACACTGCAGTCTCCTAGCATCCTCCTCACAGCTAACACTGCCCCCCAGCTTAGTGTCATCCGCAAACTTGGAGATATTGCCTTCAATTCCCTCATCCAGATCATTAATATATATTGTAAATAGCTGGGGTCCCAGCAATGAGCCTTGCGGTACCCCACAAGTCACTGCCCGCCATTGTGAAAAGGACCCGTTTACTCCTACTATTTGCTTCCTGTTTGCTGAACCCCCAATGACCTGTGCTTTAAGTTTGTATACTAATCTCTTATGTGGGACCTTGTCGAAAGCCTTCAGGAAGTCCAGATACACCACATCCACTGGTTCTCGCCTATCCACGCTACTAGTTACATCCTCGAAAAATTCTATAAGATTAGTCAGACATGATTTACCTTTCGTAAATCCATGCTGACTTTGTCCAATGAATTCACCACTTTCCAAATGTGCTGCTATCCCATCTTTAATAACTGACTAGCAGTTTCCCCACTACCGATGTTAGACTAACTGGTCTGTAATTCCCCATTTTCTCTCTCCCTCCCTTCTTAAAAAGTGGGGTTACATTTGCTACCCGCCAATCCTCTGGAACTACTCCAGGATCTAAAGAGTTTTGAAAGATTATTACTAATGCATCCACTATTTCTGGAGCTACTTCCTTAAGTACTCTGGGATGCAGCCTATCTGGCCCTGGGGATTTATCGGCCTTTAATCCATTCAATTTACCCAACACCACTTCCCGACTAACCTGGATTTCACTCAATTCCTCCAACTCCTTTGACCCGCGGGCCCCTGCTATTTCCGGCAGATTATTTATGTCTTCCTTTGTGAAGACTGAACAAAAGTAGTTATTCAATTGGTCCGCCATATCCTTGTTCCCCATGATCAACTCACATGTTTCTGACTGCAAGGGACCTACATTTGTTTTAAATAATCTCTTTCTTTTCACATATCTATAAAAACCTTTGCAGTCAGTTTTTATGTTCCCTGCCAGTTTTCTTTCATAATCCATTTTTCCTTTCCTAATTAAGCCCTTCGTCCTCCTCTGCTGGTCTCTGAATTTCTCCCAGTCCTCCGGTATGCTGCTTTTTCTGGCTAATTTGTACGCATCATCCTTCGCTTTGATACTATCCCTGATTTCCCTTGTTATCCACGGATGCACTACCTTCCCTGATTTATTCTTTTGCCAAACTGGGATGAACAATTTTTGTAGTTCATCCATGCAGTCTTTAAATGTCTTCCATTGCATATCCACCGTCAACCCTTTTAGAATTAATTGCCAGTCAATCTTGGCCAATTCACGTCTCATACCCTCAAAGTTACCTTTCTTTAAGTTCAAAACCATTGTTTCTGAATTAACAATGTCACTCTCCATCCTAATGAAGAACTCAACCATATTATGGTCACTCTTGCCCAAGGGGCCACGCACAACAAGACTACTAACTAACCCTTCCTCATTACTCAATACCCAGTCTAAAATAGCCAGCTCTCTCGTTGGTTCCTCTACATGTTGATTTAGATAACTATCCCGCATACATTCCAAGAAATCCTCTTCCTCAGCACCCCTGCCAATTTGATTCACCCAATCTATATGTAGATTGAAGTCACCCATTATAACTGCTTTGCCTTTGTCGCACGTATTTCTAATTTCCTGTTTGATACCATCTCCAACTTCACTACTACTGTTAGGTGGCCTGTACACAACACCCACCAGCGTTTTCTGCCCCTTAGTGTTTCGCAGCTCTACCCATACCGATTCCACATCCTCCAAACTAATGTCCTTCCTTTCCATTGCGTTAATCTCCTCTCTAATCAGTAACGCTACCCCGCCTCCTTTTCCTTTCTGTCTACCCCTCCTGAATATTGAATATTCCTGGATGTTATCTTGCACTAAATAGTATTCCCATTCTTCCCGTTATCATGTATCTGTACACTGTGGACGGCTCGATTGTAAGCAGGTATTGGCTTTCCGCTGACTGGTTAGCACGCAACAAAAGCTTTACACTGTACCTCGGTACATGTGACAATAAACTAAACTCATTACCACCTCTGTTGTACAGAGCCCTAGTGAGACCATACCAGAAGTATTGTGTGCAGTTTTGGTCCCCTAATTTGAGGAAGGACATTCTTGCTATTGAGGGAATGCAGCGTAGGTTTACAAGGTTAATTCCTGGAATGGTGGGACTGTCATATGCTGAGAGAATGGAGCAGTTGGGCTTGTATATGCTGGAGTTTAGAAGGATGAGAGGATACCTCATTGAAACATATAAGATTGTTAAGGGTTTGGATACGCTAGAGGCAGGAAACATGTTCCCGATGTTGGGGGAGTCCAGAACCAGGGTTTAAGAATAAGAGTAAGCCATTTAGAACGGAGACGAGGAAACACTTTTTCTCACAGAGAGTGGTGAGTCTGTAGAGTTCTCTGTCTCAGAGGGCAGTGGAGGCAGGTTCTCTGGATACTTTCAAGAGAGAGCTTGATAGGGCTCTTAAAAATAGTGGAGTCAGGAGATATGGGGAGAAGTCAGGAACAGGGTACTGATTGTGGATGATCAGCCATGATCATATTGAATGGCGGTGCTGGCTCGAAGGGCCCAATGGCCGACTGCTGCACCTATTGTCTATTGTCTATTGTTACTGTGTAAAACCTTTGCTAAAAGCCTCCCGACAAAATAAAATCGAAATATTCGGCTGATATTTGAGTCATGTTATAGTTGAGTTGTCGAAGATGTTGATGAAGCTACACTTGAAACATTGTGTGCAGTTCTGGTCACCTCGCAGAAGGATGTCATTGAGATGGGAAGTGTGTAGAAAGCTTTCACCAGGATGTTAACCAAGACTTGATGTCTGGGCTTATAAGAAGGGCCTGAATAGGATTGGGTATTTTTTCCTGGAGCACAGGAGCCCAAGGGATACAAAATCATGAGAGGCTTAGATAAGGTGTAGAATGGTCATGGTCTTCCATCTCAGGATAATAGGGTCTAGCACTAGAGGGAAGATAGACACAAAATACTGGAGTGACTCAGCAGGTCAGGCAGCACCTCTGGAGAGAAGGAACGAGTGACGTTTCGGGTGGTCGACGTTTCCCTTTGCCCTGACTCTCACTCGGCCCGAAACGTCACCCATTCCTTCTCTCCAGAGGCGCTGCCTGGCCCGCTGAGTTACGCCAGCATTTTGTGTCTATCTTCGGTTTAAACCAGCATCTGCAGTTCCTTCCTCCACATACTTAGCACCAGAGGGCATAGGTATGAAGTGAGAGGTGAAAGATTTTTTCACACAGAGGGTGGTACGTACATGGAACAAGCTGCTAGAGGAAGATTTAGAGGCAATCACAATGGCGAGGATTTAAAGACGGTTAGACAGGTAGATGGATAATAGACAATAGACAATAGGTGCAGGTGTAGGTTATTTGGCCCTTCGAGCCAGCACCTCCATTCAATGTAATCGTGGCTGATCATCCACAATCAGTACCCCGTTCCTACCTTCTCCCCATATCCCGACTACGCTATCTTTAAGAGCCCTATCAAACTCTCTCTTGAAAGCCTCCCGAGAACCGACCTCCACCGCCCTCTCAGGCAGAGAATTCCACAGACTCACAACTCTTTGTGTGAAAATGTATTTCCTCATCCCCGTTCTAAATGGCTTACCCCTTATTCTTAAACTGTGGCCCCTGGTTCTGGACTCCCCCAACATCGGGAACATGTTTCCTGCCTCTTGCGTGTCCAAACCCTTAATAATCTTATATGTTTCAATAAGATCCCCTCTCATCCGTCCAGAAATGTCCAGAGGGATAAGTGCCAAACGCAGGCAAATAGGACTAGAACAGCTATAAAACGTGGTGGGCATGGACCTGTTGGGCAGAAGGATCTGTTTTCTTGCTGTCTGGCTCTAAAGCCCCCCTTCATTTCCCACTGGCACTGTGGGCCACTACCACCTCATGGTGGCGCAGCGGGTAGAGCTGCTGCCTTTCAGCGCCAGAGACCCAGGTCCAACCCTGACTACGGGCGCTGTCTGTGTTGAGTTTGTACGTTCTCCCCGTGACCGCGTGGGTTTTCCCCGAGTGCTCTGGTTTCCTCCCACATGGGAAAGACGTGCAGGTTTGTAGGTTAAGTGGCTTCTGCAGATCGTAAATTGTCCATTGCGTGTAGGATAGTGTTAGAGTACGGGGTGATCATTGGTTGGGCCGAAGGGCCTGTTAAAGCAATGCAGCTCTGAAGCCTAAAGGAGGTAGTTGAGGCACAAACCATCACAACTTCTCAAAAAAACATTTGGGACAGGTACATGGATAGGACAGGTTTAGAGGGATATGGGCCAAATACAGGCAGGTGGAACTAGTCCATGAATTAATGATTGAATGAATGAATGCATGAATGAATGAATGAATGAATGATTGAATGAATGAATGAATGAATGAATGAATGAATGAATGAATGTATGAATGCATGAATGAATGAATGAATGAATGAATGAATGAATGAATGATGAATGAATGAAATGAATGAATGAATGTATGATTGAATGAATGAATGAATGAATGATGAATGAATGAATGAATGAATGATGAATGAATGAATGAATGAATGAATGTATGATTGAATGAATGAATGAATGTATGAATGAATGAATGAATGAATGAATGAATGCATGAATGGATGAATGAATGAATGGATGAATGAATGAATTAATGAATGAATGAATGAATGAATGTATGAATGAATGAATGAATGAATGAATGAATGATGTGAATGAATGAATGAATGAATGAATGAATGAATGAATGGATGAATGATTGAATGAATGATTGAATGACTGATTGAATGAATGAATGCTTTATTGTCACATGTGGCAAGACACAGTGAAATTCCCAAGGTATGCAAATAGTCACCACATAAAGGGCACTGACAAGGTTACAAAATATACACAGTATCTGCGCCAGGTCCCCCTTTGTTCTCCCCCCCCCCCCCCCCCATGGTGGCCCCCCCACATGGGGTCCTCCTTTGTTCCTTCCCCCGGCAGCTGCGTCCCCACTCCCACGCGGCCCATCTTTGTCCGTCGGTCAGAAGGTCATAAATGATAGGAGTAGGATTAAGCCATTCGGCCCATCAAGTCTACTCCGCCATTCAATCGTAGCTGATCTAGTTATCGAGTTAGATATAGCTCTCAAGGGATATGGGGAGAAGGCAGGAACCAGATACTGATTTAGGATGATCAGCCAAGATCATATTCAATGGCGGTGTTGGCTCAAAGGGCCGAACGGCCTACTCCTGCATCTATTTCTATGTTTCTATATATTTATCTATCTCTCGCTCCTAACCCCATTCCCCTGCCTTCTTCCCATAACCTCTGACACCCGAACTAGTCGAGAACCAATCTATCTCTGCCTCAACAATATTTCCACTGGCTTGGCCTCCACAGCCTTCTCTGGCAAAGAATTCCTCAGATTCACCACCCTCACACTAAAGGCATTTCTCCTCGTCTCCTTCCTAAAAGAACGTCCTTTAATTCTGAGGCTGTGACCTCTGGTCCTGGTCTCTCCCACCGGAGGTCAGCCGCCCCCATCGACCGCCGCCCCGACCTCTCCAGATGGGGCGCGTTGGTCGGCGTGGGCAAGTCGGGCCGAAGGGCCTGCTTCCACGCGGTGTGAATTCCATGACTCTCAACCTGTGAGGGAGGCTCAGGCGCCAATGCCGACATCGCCCGGGGCTTTGGGATGAGGAACCCCGACAGAATTGAAAAATATTGTCATTAAGATTTTTAAAAACAGGGAAAATAAATAATTTTTGTATTGTATTGTATTGTATTCAAATTTATTGTCATTGTCTCAATTAGAGACAACGAAATGAATTTCCCTTTGCAGTCAGTATCATAAAAATAAATAAATAATACATATTAAAACATATTAAAAAAAAAAAAAAAAAGAATTTTTTTTAAAAAGCACAAACGCAGAAAGTCCACGACGCAACATAACACAGTGGCACCAAGGTGAGGAAGGCACCTTTGTCCAGCCAGCCTCCCCTCCGATCTTCCCAGATGTTCATCCGTGGTCGGGGCAGAGGACCCTCTCCCAGGGGCAGATTTACCTCCAGCCAAACACCGTGTGTGTGTGTGTGTGGGAGGGGGCAGAGGGTTAAAAAAAATCTGTGTTGCCAGCTAAAATGAAACATGTTGCCTCTCTAATGAAAACCTCCACAAGACTTAAGTGTTGGCTTGTTAGGCTGGTGTGCATGAAGAGGAGGGGGGGTGGGGGTGGGGGGATGTGGAGGTGGGAGGGGAGGGGGGAGTCGTGAGGGGGGGCGGGGGAAGGACGAAGGGGATAGAAATTTGTCAAAACCATTCAAGGGCCTTTTGTAATTCATGATAGCTCGTCTCGCCGTCAAAAGACAGCCGCTGATGAAAAATCGCTTGAGCAGCAGAAGAGGCAGGCGAGAGGCGACCCAGGGGGCAACCACAGCCTGATTGAAAAATAAGTTAATTTCGGCATCAATCGATGAGACAGCTTAGCGACAGACGCTCAAATATCACGGGAAATTAAACTGGCCTGACTCCAGGGAGAGGATTCATTGACCCGTCCTAATTACAGCCGTGTAGTGATCATTTTCATCCTAACTGATCCCACCTCGCTCCGTCCCGCGGGAGAGCTGCATCTTCTGATTTAACTAATTAAAATGGGAAAATTGGGTGTTAATTTTGCGGTGGAAATCTTCAGAATTACCCTGTAATGGAAATGAAATTAAATTGCTGGCAGATTGATGGCACGGGTCAAGGCATAATCTTCTCCTTCTGATTGCCTGATTAAGGCTGTTATCATTTTAGAAATCACCTCGTGTCCGCGACGCGGTGATAAGTTGGATGTGCAGAAGTGGTTGGGATAATTTATCGTCCCTGCCTGCTTGCTGGTCTCCTCTCTCCCCTCTCTCCCCCTCTGCCTCCTCCTCCTCCTACTCCTCCTACTCTCTCCCTCCTCTTCTCTCTCTATTCTCCCCTCTCTCTCTCCCCCTCTCTTCCCTCTCCTCCCTCTCACTCCCCCTCTCACTCCTCTTCTCCCCCTCCCCCCCCCCCCCCTCTCCCCCTCACTCTCCCCCTCCCCCTCTCTCCCTATCCCTCCCTATCCCTCCCTCCCCCTCTCTCTCACTTTTCATCCCTCTCCCTTTATCCCTCTCTTTCCACTCTCTCCATCCCCCTCTCCACTTCTCCCCCTCTCCTCTCTTCTCCTCTCCTCTCATCCCCTCTCTTCTCCTCTCCCCTCTCCTCTCCTCCCTCTCCTCCTCTCCCCTCTCCTTTCCTCTCTGCTCTCCTCTCCTACCCTCTCCGCTCCTCTCTTCTCCTGTCCTCTCCGCCCTCTCCTCTCTTCTCCTCTCCCCCTCCCCCTCTCCTCTTCTCCTCTCTCCTCTCCCCCTCTCCTCTTCTCCTCTCCCCCCCTCCCATCCTCCTCCTCTCCCTCCTCTCCTCTTCTCCTCTCCCCCTCTCCCTCTCTCCTCTCCCCCCTCTCCTCTCTCCCTCTCCCCTCCTCTCCTCTCCTCTCTCTCTCTTCCCCCCTCTCCTCTTCTCCTCTCCTCTCCCTCTCCTCTCCCCCTCTTCCCCTCTCCTCTCTCTCCTCCCCCCTCTCTTCCCCTCCTCCCCCTCTCCTCTTCTCCTCTCCCCCTTCCTCCCCCCCCTTCCTCTCCCCCCTCTCCACCTCTACCCTCTCGACCTCCCCCCCTCGCTCCCTCCCCCCCCCCTCTCTCGCTCCCTATCCCTCCCTCCCTCTTTCCCTCCCTCTTTCCCTCTCCTCTCTCCCTCTCCCTCCCCCTCCCCTCCCCCCCCTCCCCCCCCCCCCCTCCCCTTGGGGCATGTGGGTGGGTGGGGGTTTAATCTGAGGAACATCCTTTTCACATAGGATATATGGAAGGAGCTGTTAGATGAGCTGGTTGAGGCAGGTACCATAACACCATTGAATAGACATTTGGACAGAGACATTGATACGGAAGGTTTAGAGGGATATGTGCAAAACATTGACAGATGGGACTAGTGTAGATGGGGCATCTTGGTCAGCATGGGCAAGTTGGGCCGAAGGGCCTATTCTGTGCTGTATGACTGAATTTCTGCAGTCAGAGGGTGATGAATCTGTGGAATTCATTGCTACAGACGGCTGTGGAGGCCAAATCATTGGGTATTTTTAAGGCAGAGATTGACAGATTCCTGATTAGTGCGGGTGTCAGGGGCAATGGGGAGACGGCAGGAGAATGGGGTTGGGGGAAAAAGGATAGGTCAGCCATTGTTGAATGGGGGAGTAGATGATGGGCCGAATGGCCTTATTCTGCTCCTCCTTAACTCATTAACTTAGAACTGTGCAGACGGGAGGCCCTGCAGCCCACGTTATATGTGTCAAACAAGACGGCAAGCTAAATAAATCTCATCTGCCCGCACATGAATATCCTTCCATCCCCTGCATGTGCCTATTCAGAAGTCTTGTAGCCACCATTATATATATCTTCACCACCATCCCTAGTAGCTCATTCCAGGCACCCACCGCTCTCCGTGCAAAAAGGCTTGCACGAACTCAGTTCCGTTTATTATTGTCACGTGTATTGAGGTACAGTAAAAAGCTTTCCCCCACACCTTGAACCTATGCCCTCTAGTCTTTAGACTTTAAGGGCCTGTCCCACTTGGTGATTTTTTTCGGCGACTGCCGGCGTCATATCCGCGTCGCCAAAAGATTTTGAACGTTTCAAAATCCAGCGGCAACAAAATAAACGTTGCGACACTTGATAAAACACCGCGCGTCTGTACGTCGTCACGCCACGTCACCGCCGCATCGCGCCGCAAACCTGTCGG
The DNA here is from genome assembly GCF_028641065.1 of Leucoraja erinaceus. Lineage (NCBI taxonomy): Eukaryota > Metazoa > Chordata > Chondrichthyes > Rajiformes > Rajidae > Leucoraja > Leucoraja erinaceus. Next base: position 12,562,606 of record NC_073385.1, read on the forward strand.
TGACCTGATACGTTAGTCAATGATGCCGGCAGTCGCGGCGAAAATCGCCATGCGGGGCAGGCCTTTTAGACTTTAGAGATACAGTGCAGAAACGGGCCCTTCGGTCCACTGAAGATAGACACAAAAAGCTGGAGTAACTCAGCGGGACAGGCAGCATCTCTGGAGAGAAGGAATGGGTGACGTTTCGGGTCGAGACCCTTCTTCAGACGGTCCGCTGAGTCCGCGCCGACCAGCGATCCCCGTACACTAACACTGCCCCACACACACGAGGAACTATTTACAATTTTACCAGAGCCAATTAACCGACTAGCCCGCACCTCTTTGGAGCGTGGGAGGAAACCGGAGCACCCGGAGAAACCCCACGTGGTCACAGAGAGAACGTACAAACTAAATACAGACAGCGCTCGCAGTCAGGATCGAACCCGTGTCCCTGGCGTTGTGAGGCGGAAGCTCTACCACTGCACAACTGTGTTGCCCAAAGTCTTTGACATTTCCATCCTGGGAATAAGGTTCTGACTGTCTACCCTATCTATGCCTCTCATAATTTTATATACTTCCTTCAGGTCTCCCCTCAACTTCCAATATTCTGGTTTGCCCAACCTCAACTCAAAGCTATTCCCCTCTGATCCAGGCAACAAATAATTGCATGAAGCATTCCAGCGGGGCTCACTAGAGCTGTGTCCCATATCATTTTACAATGGTCAACATAGGTAAGTTGGGCCGAAGGGCCTGTTTCCATGCTGTATGACTCCATGACTCCTTTTATCCATTCACTCATACTTGAGTCTTCTCCGTGGATTGTCACCTTGTCGTGGTGGAGAAGCTTGTGTGGACCTGAGATCCTGAGAGCGATGCCGTCTGGAGCCATACTCCTGGTAGAGCCACACATGGCGGTAAGGTCGAGGGGGAGGTCTCTGACAAAGAGCAATCCAACCAAGACCTCAAAACGGTGGAACAGGCGGAGGACGATGGCTGACCTTAGTGGAGCGTCACAACGGCTGGGAAGGCGGATGAAGGCTGCAGCAGAAAAGGGTCTCCGGTCGTCTTGGACTCCATGCCACTGGATCCCGACCCAGATCTGTCAAGGGCCGTGTGGTGGCTGTCTGTGCACCAGTCTCCCCACGTTAAACAAAGTCATGCACAGGCGTCCTCCATATAGGGAGTAGCACCCTGTAGACACCCATGGTCAGCCATGACCAAAGGCCCCCTAAGAAGAAGCATGCTTGAGTCATCTGCCTTAGTTTAGTTAAGATAAGTCTAGTTTATTGTCACGTGTACCGAGACAGATGAAGTTAGTTTACCTTGGCAGTATGTTCTGCACAACATTGTGGGCTGAAGGGCCTGTTCCTGTGCTAACCCGTTCCGATGCTTCATGTTCCATTGAGAGCACTGCATCCTTGCATAAAGAGCGACAACTCGTTTCGCAAAATACTTAACATCACAGCTCATCGACATCGAGAATAAGTCACCAAAGAAATGAGCATCAATCTGTGCAAAGGCGGTTTGGATCAGCTTGTTGGTAGATGGAATTATTATGTCATTGTAGCTGAACGACATTGATTAAAAAAGGGAGCCTTGCATTTCTGTAGTGACGTTAATATGTATAGAACGTGTAGCGCACTCCGTTCTTTTAGGAAGAAGATTAAGAGGAATTTCTTTAGTCAGAGGGTAGTGAATCTGTGGAATTCATTGCCACGGGAGGCTGTGGAGGACAAGTCAGTGGATATTCTTAAGGCAGAGATAGATAGATTCTTGATTAGTACGGGTGTCAGGGGTTATGGGGAGAAGGCAGGAGAATGGGGTTAGGAGGGAGAGATAGATCAGCCATGATTGAATGGCGGAGTCGACTTGATGGGCCGAATGGCCTAATTTTACTCCTATTCCCTTTGACCTTATATCACTTTCAAAACGTCCCAAATCATATTGCAGCCAAAGAATTACTATTGAAAGTTAGTTGCAATCAAACTGCAGGACTAGTGGCAGCCATCTTTCACACAGCAAGCTCCCATTAACTCAATGGCAAACGCCTTCAGTCTGGTTAGAAAAGGGTTAAACGCGCTGGATAGGAGATGTTTGCCGTGAGATCCTCTCAACCCACGTGGGAGGCTCTAGTAGCTTCTTACACTCTCCCCCACCCCCACCACAATCAGTCTGAGGAAGGGTCTTGACCTGAAACATCACCTATCCACATTCTCCAGAGATGCTGCCTGACCCGCTGAGATACTCCAGCATTTTGTGTCCTTCAGAAGAGACAGTGCCTCATTCCAATATCTTATAGAAACATAGAAACATAATAAATAGGTGCTGGAGTAGGCCATTCGGCACTTCGAGCCAACATCGCCATTGAATATGATCATGGCTGATCATCCATAATCAGTGCCCTGTCCCTGCTTTTTCCACACATCCCTAGATTCCGTTAGCCCCAAGAGCTAAATCTAACTCCCTCTTGAAAACATCACTCTCTCTTGAAAACATCTGATGGTCAGGCCTCTGACAACACTGTACTCCTTCAGTGTTTTGGGTCAGGACCCTTCATATAACCATATAACAATTACAGCACGGAAACAGGCCATCTCGACCCTTCTAATCCGTGCCGAACACATAATCTCCCCTAGTCCCATATACCTGCGCTCAGACCATAACCCTCCATTCCCTTCCCGTCCATATAACTATCCAATTTATTTTTAAATGATAAAAACGAACCTGCCTCCACCACCTTCACTGGAAGCTCATTCCACACAGCTACCACTCTCTGAGTAAAGAGTCATTGGGTCCTTGGCCTGGTGTTCATCCATCCGAGGTACGGTGCCTCGGCAAGGCCAGCAGAATAATCAAGGACGAGTCGTACCCTGGCCATTCCCTCTTCTCCCCTCTCCCATCAGGCAAAAGGTACAGAAGTGTGAAAACGCACGCACACCACCAGATTCAGGGACAGTTTCTTCCCAGCTGTTATCAGGCAACTGAGCCATCCTATCACCAACTAGAGGGCTATCATCTCCCTCATTGGAGACCCTCACGCTACTTTTAATCGGACTTTACTGGACTTGATCTTGCACAAAGCGTTATTCCCTTCATCCTGACTCTGTACACTGTGGACAGCTCGATTTTAATCCCGTATAGTCTTTCCGCTGACTGGTTAGCACGTGACAAAAAGCTTCTCACTGCATCTCGGAACACGTAACAGTATTAAACTAAACTAAACTATTCCAGTAGATTGTCTCTGGAAATTTCTTACAGTCCATCCCAATATTCTGCTAACGGCCTGGGAACAGAATGTTCTTGGAATATTCCGTAAAAAATATCCAACATCTCTCTTCCATTGACACAGGTGTTTTTTCCTTAGATCACAAGAACACAACATAGGGCGGCACGGTGGAGCAGCAGTAGAGCTACTGCCTCACAGCACAAGGGTCCCGGGTTCGATCCTGACGACGGGTGATTTCCATACGCTCTCTCCGTGACTAGCGTGAGTTTTCTCCGAGATCTTCAGTCTCCCAGCACACTCCAAAGACGTACAGATTTGTTGGTTAGCTGGCTTGGTATAAATGTAAAATTGTCCCGAGCGTGTGTAGGATAGTGTTGTTGTGTGGAGGATCGCTGGTCGGTGCGGACTCGATGGGTCGAAGGGCCTGCTTCCTCATTGTATCGCTAAAAACCTTTTTAAAATACACTTCACAAATAATTCCATTGACTGTGAAATACACATCCTGAATACATGGATGGCGTAAAATCAAAGATTTGTTCTCATATATATATATTTTATTAACCTGCAAATGTTATCTAATTCCTTTGAAAAATCTATGTCCGTACAACCATGCGTTTATCGACTTACAATGCCTTCCTCTCCCTCCCTCTGTCTCCGAGATGTAATCAGATCTGCCCATCCTTCTATCTGCCTCATTGGTGACCCTCATTGGCTTTACCTTGCACTAAACATTATTCCCTTAAACCCCTGTCCCACGGTATGAGTTCATTCCAAGAGTTCTCCCGAGTTTGCCCTGATTCGAACTCGGAGATTTACGGGAATGGCCACTCGTCGGTATTCGGGGCTCTCGTGGACATTTTTCATCATGTTGAAAAACCTTCACGAGTCTTCCCGTGCTTACCTGCCGTTAGCGAGTCTTCCTGAGTACCTGCCGTTAGCGTTACGAGCCGCTAAGAGACGTCCCCGACCACAAGTTTGATTTTTTTTTAACTCGGGAGAGCTCTTGGAATGAACTCGTACCGTGGGACCAGGGCCGTATTTACCTATAAGCTAGATAAGCTTAAGCTTAGGGCCTCCAGGTGTAGGGGGGCCTCCGGCCAAGGCAGGACACCTGTTCAAGAAGGAACTGCAGATGCTGGAAGATCGAAGGTACACAAAATTGCTGGAGAAACTCAGCGGGTGGCAGGAGCATCTATGGAGCGAAGGAAATAGGCAACGGTTCGGGCCGAAACCCTTCTTCAGACTGATGGGGGGGGGTGGGGGGGAGGAGGAAGGAAAAAGGGAGGGGGAGCCCGAGGGCGGGGGGATGGGAGGAGACAGCTAGAGGGTTAAGGAAGGGGAGGAGACAGCAAGGGCTAGCAAAATTGGGAGAATTCAACGTTAATGCCATCCGGACGCAAGCTGCCCAGGCGGAATATGAGGTGCTGTTCCTCCAATTTCCGGTGTTGCTCACTCTGGCAATGGAGGAGACCCAGGACAGAGAGGTCGGATTGGGAATGGGAGGGGGAGTTAAAGTGCTGAGCCACCGGGAGTTCAGGTTGGTTATTGCGGACTGAGCGGAGGTGTTCGGCGAAACGATCGTCCAACCTCCGCTTAGTCTCCCCGATGTAGATCAGCTGACATCTAGAGCAGCGGATGCAGTAGATGAGGTTGGAGGAGATACAGGTGAACCTTTGTCGCACCTGGAACGACTGCTTGGGTCCTTGAATGGAGTCGAGGGGGGAGGTGAAGGGACAGGTGTTGCATTTCTTGCGGTTGCAATGGAAAGTGCCCGGGGAGGGGGTGGTACGGGAGCGAAGGGAAGAATTGACAAGGGAGTTGCGGAGGGAGCGGTCTTTGCGGAAGGCAGACATGGGGGGAGATAGGATGATGTGGCGAGTGGTGGGGTCACGTTGGAGGTGGCGGAAATGGCGGAGGATTATATGTTGTATTTGCCGGCTGGTGGGGTGAAAGGTGAGGACTAGGGGGACTCTGCCCTTGTTGCGAGTGCGGGGATGGGGTGAGAGAGCAGTGTTGCGGGGTATGGAAGAGACCCTGGTGCGAGCCTCATTTATGGTGGAGGAGGGGAATCCCCATTCACTGAAGAACGAGGACATTTCCGATGCCCTGGTATGGAACGTCTCATCCTCGGAACAGATGCGGCGTAGGCGGAGGAATTGGGAGCAGGGGATGGAGTCTTTACAGGGGGCAGGGTGGGAAGACGTGTAGTCCAGATAGCCATGTGAGTCAGTGGGTTTGTAGTGTATGTCGGTCAGAAGTCTGTCCCCTGCGATGGAGATGGTGAGGTCCAGGAATGGTAGGGAAGTGTCGGAAATGGTCCAGGTGTATTGGAGTGCCGGATGGAAGTTGGTGGTGAAGTGGATGAAGTCAGTCAGTTGTGTGTAGGTGCAGGAGGTGGCTCCAAAGCAGTCGTCAATGTAACGGAGGTAGAGGTCGGGGATGGGGCCCTGGTATGTACTGAACAAGGATTGTTCAACGTACCTGACAAAGAGGCAGGCGTATCTGGGGCCCATGTGTGTGCCCATAGCTACGCCTTGTGTTTGGAGGAAATGGGAGGAGTCAAACGTAAAGTTGTTGAGGGTGAGGACCAACTCCGCTAGGCGGAGGAGAGTGTCAGTGGCTGGGTATAGGTTGGGGGACCTACCGTTCAACTCTGGGCGGGGCCCCCCTCTCTATCTCTCTCTCTCCATCTCCCCACGCTATCCGATGATGTGCTGGCCTGCACATGCGCACAACCACGGCCAGCACATCTTCGGCCGCCCTGCGCATGCGCAGTGCAATGGCAACTGGTTGGCGCTGGGCACTTTCTCCCTCGCTTTGAATTATGGGAGATTTGGCCGCCATGGCTGTCCGGTCGCTGCCTCGCCACTAGCGCTGAAAACCAACGCGGAGGGGGCCTCACAAGTGGAACAGCTTAGGGCCTCTCTTCATCTAAATCCGGCCCTGCGTGGGACAGGGCTTTTATCATGTCTCTGTACACTGTGGAGGTGTTCGATTGTAATCATGCATTGTCTTTTGCTGACTGGTTCACACGCAACAAAGGCTTGTCACTGTACCTCGGTACACGTGACAATAAACCGAATTGTAACTGGAACCATATACAACTGTTTACAGCAGTGGGTATATGCAAGCACGCAACTGATCACTGCCATTCTGCTGGTGTATGCATTCTCCAAACTGTGTCTGTAATAACATTTCCCCCTCAGCTGTCATTGCATTGTAACAATACATTTATAAGTGGTGGCAGAACAGTGGTGCAGCTGGTAGAGCTACTGCCTCACAGTGCCAGAGTTAGAAAGGAGATGAGGAGGAATTTCTTTAGTCAGAGGGTGGTGAATCTGTGGAAATAATCGCCACCGACGGCTGTGGAGGCCAAGTCAAATGCTGCCGGCTACGGGAGTCAAGATCGTCCCATCAACGGAGGGCTCGAGGCCCCTGACTGCGGGAGGGCAAAGAAGGGAAGAGATTTGAACTTTTTTTTTGCCTTCCATCACAGTGAGGAATGTGGAGGAGTCACTGTGGTGGATGTTTATGTCAAAATGTGTTTTGTGTGTTCCGTTGCTTTTTATTTGTGTGACTGACTTGCCAAATGAAATTCCTCATATGTTGCAAAACATACTTGACTCATAAAGTATTATTGTGACTGTGACTGTGATGGACATATTTAAGGCGGAGATTGACAGATTTTTGATTAGTATGGGCGATTGAATGGCAGAGTAGACTTGTTGGGCCGAATGGCCTAATTCTTCTTCTATAACTTATGAACCCGGGTCCGATTCCAACCTCAGGCGCTGTCTGTGTTGAGTTTGCACGTTCTCCCTGTGACCGCGTGGGTTTCCTACGTTTGTTCAGGTTTCCTCCCCGGACTCAAAGATGTGCAGATTTGTAGGTTAATTGGCCCTTTGTAAAATTGGCTTCTCACGTGTAAGGAGTGGATGAGAAAGTGGGATAGTGTAGAACTAGTGTGGCTGGGTGATCGATGGTAGAGGGTGGTGTGGGTGGGCTGAAGGACGCTGCATCTCTGAACTAAAACATCTGTCGTCGGGACCAGGATAATGAAACAGACATTTTGTTGGACTAGGTTACCATTTTCCCTGTTGAACGTTGTACGGAAAAGATAGACACAAAATGCTGGAGTAACTCAGCGGGTCCGGCAGCATCTATGGAGAGAAGGAACGGGACGATGATTGAAGGAGTCTTCTTCTTGCGTATGGCGTGCACAGCCTAAAGTTGTTGGACAAAATGTTATATTTGAGCTACACCGGAAATTGGAGGAACAGCACCTCATATTCCGCCTGGGCAGCTTGCATCCTGATGGCATGAATGGTGAATTCTCCCAATTTTGCTAGCCCTTGCTATCCCCTCCCCTTCCTTAACCCTCGAGCTGTCTCCTCTCATCCCCCTCCGCCCTCCGGCTCCTCCTCCTCCCCTTTTTCCTTCCTTCTCCCCTCCCACCCCCCCATCAGTCTGAAGAAGGGTTTCGGCCCGAAACGTCGCCTATTTTCTTCGCTGCTGCTGCACCCGCTGAGTTTCTCCAGCAATTTTGTGTACCTTCGATCTTCCAGCATCTGCAGTTCCTTCTTGAACATTCTATTTGAGCTTATTTGATTGTGCACACCATTCGTCGAAACAGGGTTGCAATCTCCCACCCCATTGAAGGAATGATTCCTTCTCTCCGGAGCCGCTGCCTGTCCCGTTGAGTTACTCCAGCATTTTGTGTCTATCTTCGGTTTAAATCAACACCTGCTGTTCCTTCCTTCCACATTGTCTAGAAAAAGTCTATTATTGCATTGAAATCCGACAGAGAGTAGATGTCCTTTCTGTTACATTTGTCAGAGAATACTGCGTACTGATTCTTTAAATGACGTCACAATCCTCCGTGCGTTTGATAAAAGGGTAAAAGTGAATGGTTCCCATTCCCATACGAACGCATTGAAAGGAAACCTTGTCAATTACATAAAATGTTTCATAAAATCGTCTTGGGGCAAGTGTCACGACAAGTTATCGCACTCGGGAGATTTTATATTAAAATTAAATTCCCATCATTCATTATTTAGTTATTGTTATGTGTGTGATCTATATTCCCTCCCCCATTAGTGACTTTCTGTCTCTTCCACTGGACCTGTCTGTGTCTCTCTGTGTGTATCTGGTTTGCTCAGCTGAAGAGAGACACAAATTGCTGGAGTAAAGGGCCCGTCCCACTTTCACAAGGTAATTCACGAATTCTCCCGAGTTTTCCCCTTGATTCAAACTCGCAGAATGTTCGTAACGAGTCCGTAGGAGTACGTAGATACATCGTAGCGGCCCGTTATGCCAGCGTAGGTACTCGTGGCATCGGGTAAGTCGGAACGTTTTTTTCCAGCCCGATAAAAAATGTCCACGAGTATAGAAATGGCTGGGATGAAAGAAATTGCAACTTTTTGCTCGTAAGGAGGGCATCGAAATAGTCGTGGGAATTCGCAGACATAATCGTAGGAGTTTCGTGAACTAAGTCGTGGAAGGTCGTAGGAGTTCGTAGATTACCACCATCTTGATTTTTTTTTTCGGTCCTTTAAACTCGGCAGAGGTTTTGAATTAAGTCGTGAAAGTGGGACAGGCAGCATCTCTGGGGCAAAGGAATGGGTGACGTTTCGTGTGGGGACCCTTCTTTATGGACCAGTCTTCCATCAGTAGATGTTGCTCTCCAATTACATTTCCCTTCCTCCATCTCTCTGTCCGTGACTCTCCATCTTGTTGTTCCTCTCCATAGTGTGTGTGTGTCTCTCTCTCTCTCTCGCAGTATCTCTCTGTCTCCCTCTCAACCTCCATCTGTCTTTAGTTTCGTTTTTAGTTTAGAGGTACAGCGCGGAAACAGGCAACAGGCCCGACCAGCGATCCGATCCCCGCACGTTAACACTACCCCATAACACCCCCCCACACACACACACACGCACGCACGCACGCACGCACGCACGCACGCACGCACGCACGCACGCACGCACGCACGCACACACACACACACACACACACACACACACACACACACACACACACAGGTCATTTATTTTATTTTTTTACTCATCCAATTACACACCTGCACGTCTTTGGAGTGTGGGAGGAAACCAAAGATCTCGGGGAAAAAACCCACGCAGGTCACGGGGAGAACGCCCAGACTCCATGCAGACAGCACCCATAGTCGGGATCGAACCGGGGTCTCTGGCACTGCAAGCGCTGTAAGGCAGCAACTCTACCGCTGCGCCACAGTCTCTCTTGCTCATTCGCCCTCATTTTGTCCCCATGGCCCCACTCACGGTGTCTTTCCATCAGAATATGTGTCATTCCGCTCCGATCGCCCGTCTCCCTCACTCTCGCCACCTGAATTACCTGAATTCTATCCTCTGGCAGTTCTGTTTTCATGGCCAGCATTTCCCGGGCATAGACATCAGGGTAGTGAGCTTCGTTGAACGCCTTTTCCAGCTCCTCCAACTGGTAAGAGGTGAAGATGGTCCTTTGGGGTTGTAAAGAAAAGACAGTGAGCAGGCAATGGAGCCCTAACGACACGTCAATTAATTCTCAGCACCTTCCAACAAAGAACCTATAGCGGAGCAAGATAGACCACTCCTTCTAAATGCAATGGGCTGACGTGTAGTACGCAACGGAGCGGAACGTGGGCCTTTTTTTCATCCATTTCCGTAACCCGACCCGACCCGACTCGCAGTGTAATCAACGTTGCGGGGGATCAGTTTATGTTAATAAATTTAAATTCTGAAAATGAGGAGAGGTTTTTACCAAATAACGTTTATTTTTACGAGGATGTTTCCGTAACCGGCTTCCGTCTCCGCACTAGTATCCTACGGGATCTTTGGTGCGGAGACGGAATCCGGTTACGGAAATGGGGCCGAAAACGACCCATGAATCTGCCCATGACCGTACTACGTCTTTTTCGTCGAGTGGTCTATCTTGCTGGCTATAGGATCTTTGCCTTCCAGCAATGGATACGTCAAATACAGATAAACATAAGGGCCTGTCCCACTTGGAGATTTTTTCGGCAACTGCCAGCATCATTGACTGACGTTTCAGGTCACCGAAAAATTTGCAGCGTGATGCAGCGTGATGCGGCGTGAAGCGTCGCAACATTTTTTTTGTCGCCCCTTTTGCCGACCCTGATATGACGCCGGCAGTCGCCGAAAAAAATCGGCAAGTGGGACAGGCCCTTAACTTGTAGCTTGTATGCGCTTGTTTCTATGAGGCGGATGTAGAAACATCGAAACATAGGTGCAGGACATTCAATAGGCCATTCAGCCCTTCGAGCCAGCACCGCCATTCGATGTGATCATGGCTGATCGTCTAAAATCAGTACCCCGTTCCTGCCTTTTCTCCATATCCCTTGATTCCATTAGCTCTAAGAGCTAAATCTAACTCTCTCATGAAAACATCCAGTGAATTGGCCTCCACTGCCTCCTGTGGCAGAGAATTCCACAGATTCTCAACTCTCTGGGTGGGAACGTTTTTTGCTCATCTCAGTGGTAAATGGCCGACCCCTTATTCTTAAACTGTGATCCCTGGTTCGGGACTCCCCCAACATCGGGAACAATTTTCCTGCATCTAGCATGTCCAATCCCTTAAGAATTTTAAGTGTTAACTGGGTTTGCTTAAGATGCAGCCTTAAGGATGAGGAGAGGGACGAGGAGTCCAAGGAAGGCGATGGCTGGAGGCCCGGCAGCAGCCTGGGACTTGCCTGAACCAGGCACCGCTCATAAGGAGTGGAGAGTGGATGGTGAAAATGGGGGGCTCAGTGGACTATTTCTGTACACTTGCTAATCGGGGATCGGGGCGATGGCATAACTCTACTGGGCCAAGAGTTTGTAAGAATACAACAGTTGGCACAGGGTTACAGGAAAGATGGTGTCAAGCTGGAAAGAGATCACAGAACATTTAGACTTTAGACTTCAGAGAAACAGGCCTTTCGGCCCACCAGGTCTGTGCCGACCAGCGATCCCCGCACATTAACACTATCCTGCACCCACTATGGAGTGTGGGAGGAAACCGAAGATCTCGGAGAGCGTACAAACTCCGAACAGACGGCACCCGTAGTCAGGATCGAACCCGGGTCTCCGGCGCTGCATTCGCTGTAAAGCAGCGACTCTACCGCTGCGCCACCGTGACCGCCGTGACCATTTACCAGGATGTTGCCAGGACCCGAGGGCCTGAGCTACAGGGAGTGGCTGAGCAGGCTGGGACCTCATTCTGTGCAGCGCAGGAGGATGATGGGTGATGGTGTATAGAGGTGTACAACATCGTGAGAAGAATAGATCGAGTCTCTTGCCCGGAGTCGGGGAATCGGGGACCAGAGGATCTAGGTTCATGGGTGTGTGTGGGGGTGGGGGAGGGGGGGGAGATCTAACGAGGCGCGCACGGTGACCAGACAAACGTCCCCGGCACTGTCAGGAAGTTCCGTTCTTACCTGTGACGTCTTTTCTTCCGCTTTTTCGTCTGGCTCAGGTTGGATTTGGAGATCTTCCTGTCGCTCGATGAAATGTCTTCGGAATCTGCATCGAAACAAAGCGTTGGATAGGCTTACCGTCCCGTTTATTGTCCCCACCGAGAGGCAACACAGGGGCTGGGGTCGGGGACAGGTCGGAGGGGGTCGGCAGTGTTGCGATGGTTTTTGCCGCCAACGTTTAATTGAACAGGTCCGTCTAATCGCAGCCTCAGACCGCTTTTGTAAAGAGGAGATGGTGGGAGAGCGAGCCGGTCCTGGGCCAAAATACTTCATTAGCTTCACAATATCCTGACTCGGAGAGCAAGGAGTCCAGAACTACCATCGACCTCATCGGGGACACTAGGACTATCTTTGATTGGACTTTACTGGCTTTATCTTGCACTGAATGTTGTTCCCTTATCATGTATCTGTACACTGCGAATGGCTCGATTGTAATCAGGTATTGTCTTTCCGCTGACTGGTTGGCACGCAATAAAAGCCTTTCACTGTACCTCGCTCGGTACACGTGACTATAAAGTAAAACTGAAACTAAAACTGAAACTGAAACTGAGACTGAGACTCAGACTGAGACTGAGACTGAGACTGAGACTGAGACTGAGACTGAGACTGAGACTGCAGACAAGGAATCACCCAAGGGTCAGACTGAAATAAAGTTTCTGACTCCCTCATCTCCATTCACTGAGACTGAGTCCAGTCACCTTATTCCCGACCCCTTCCCCCAAGGGTCAGAGGGTTGAAATCTTCCCTTTCTGTCTCCCTCCCCCTCTCCGCCCCCCCCCCCATCCCCCCCATCTGCACTTATCCCCCATCCCCCCCAATTCCCGCTCTTCCCCATCCCCCCCCCCATCTCCCTCCCATCCTCCCACATCTCCTCCCCTCCTCCCCGTTGTCCCGCTCTCTCTCCCCCTTCCTTCCCCCTCCTCTCTATTCCCCCCACTCCTGCCCCCTTTGGGGTGGGGGGTGTAGAGGGAGGGACGGGGGGACGTCTCCCCCCAACTACCCTCCCCCCCCCCTTTACCCATCGCCCCCCCCCCCCCCCCCCCCCCCCCCCCCCCCCCCCCCCCCCCCCCCCCGTTCCTTCCCCAAGTTCCTCATCCACCTGAATACACAGCATTGGACCCTGAGGCAGTATGTTGATATTTGGACTGGATCACTAGGGAGTGTGTAAACATGGTAGGAAGTCCCCAAAAATGTGCGTCAATATTTGCACAGGGATCCCGGGTATGTGTGGGAAGGAACAGCAGTTGCCAGTTTAATCTGAAGATAAGACACAAAACGAATGGTCTTCCGATGAAGGGTCTCGACCCCGAAACGTCACCTGGTCCTTTTCTCCAGAGATGCTGTCCGACCCGCTTTTTGTGTCTATCTTCGATCCCAAGTATGTGTCCGCAACAGCACGCAAGAGACGAGGTGTAGTTAAGGTTTAAGAAAGAACTGCAGATGCTGGAAAAATGGAAGGTAGACAAAAATGGTGGAGAAACCCAGCGGGTGAGGCAGAAATAGATATCTCAATAGATGCTGCCTCACCAGGTGTAGTTACGTATGTAACCACCCAGATGTTTAGTTTAGTTTAACTTGGGTTAGTTTAGAGATACAACGTGGAAACAGGCCCTTTGGCCCACCGACTCCACGCCAACCATTGCATTTATCTGTACTAATTAACTGTCATTGGTTCTGCAGCTTTCTGGTGCTTGGAGATTGGAGTACTTGCTTACAAATATGCATTCCAGTGGGTTTAATCCTTAATGAGGTTTTAACAGAGACTGACTCCAGTCTAGTCCCAAATGTGACATGCATATAACAACTAGTAAACCACATATATAGTCAACTATATTTCACTTGGGTAGATTACACCCCAGCGGTATGAACATTGACTTCTCTAATTTTGGATAGCCCATGCTTTCTCCATCCCCCTTCCCAGTTCTCCCACGTCCTATTGGTTCCGCCTACTTTCTTTCTTCCCCCCCCCAACCCCCGACATCAGTCTGAAGAAGGGTTTCGACCCGAGACGCGTGTTATTCCTTCCCTCCATAGATGCTGCCTCACCCGCTGAGTTCCTCCAGCATTTTTTGTCGACCTTCGATTTTTCCAGCATCTGCAGTTCCTTCTTAAACAAGGTTAGCCATAAGCTGAATTGCTCAAAATATAAAAGATAGCCCATTCAAAATATGTCTACAGGCTTATGAACGTTAAACATGGAAACCAACAAGACAAGTGAAAAGTTTCAATCCCATTCATAAGGTCATATGTGATAGGAGCAGAATTAGGCCATTCGGCCCATCAAGTCTACTCTGCCATTCAATCATGGCTGATCTATCTCTCCCTCCTATCCCCATTCTCCTGCCTTCTCCCCATAACCCCTGACACCCGTACTAATCAATAATTTATCTATATCTGCGTTAAATCAATGTTTTAGATCTGTACAAAAGCACCGTCAAAATTTAGCATCAGTCATGTCATGTCAGTTCAGTTTCGTTTATTGGCACCGAGGTACAGTGAAAAGCTTTTGCTGCGTGCTAACCAGTCCGCGGAAAGACAATACATGATTACAATCGAGCCATTTACAGTGTATGTGATAACGGGAATACATGATAAAGGGAATAACGTTTAGTGCAACGTAAAGCCAGTAAAATATGATCAAAGATACATTTTATACAATATCAAATATATCCTCGTACAATATCAAATATGACCAGAACCTGTAACAAATCCAACCACAAAACACGGCACTACATTGTTAACTCTACCTATAACAGCAAAGATCCACCTTGAAATAGTCCAGGCAGCCAATGTTAGAGGGCCCACCAGTTTAGTTTAGTTTAGTTTAGAGATACAGCGCGGAAACAGGCCCTTCGGCCCACCAGGTCCGCGCCGACCTGCGATCCCCGCACCTTAACACTATTCTACACCCACTAGGGACAATTTGTACATTTACCAAGCCAATTAACCTACAAACCCCTACGTCTTTGGAATGTGGGAGGATACCGAAGATCTCTGAGAAAACCCACGCAGATCACGGGGTGAACGTACAAACTCCGTACAGACAGCGCCCGGTAGTCGGGATCGAACCGGGGTCTCCGGAGCTGCATTCGCTGTAAGGCAGCAACTCTACCGCTGCGCCACCGTGACCGCCCAAAACTAAATATTGAACTAAAACAATATGTCAACTATCCACCAGAATTCCGTACCACAATACATGCAACATGCAACATGCAACATGCAACATGCAACATGCAACATGCAACATGCAACATTCCCCCTAGTCAAACTTGAAGGGAGTTAAGTAGATGAGCAGTGTTAGATCAACTGAAAGGCTGAAGTGAATAGTTTAGCTTGTTGGACAATGGAAATAGTTGAAAGGCCGTAACAGGAACCAGGGATCAACACAAGATGCTGGAGTAACTCAGCGGGTCAGGCTGCATCAGAGACTGGATATTCCATGTTCAAGAAGGAACTGCAGATGCTGGAAAATCGAAGGTAGACAAAAGTGCTGGAGAAACTCCGCGGGTGAGGCAGCATCTATGGAGCGAAGGAAATATGCAACGTTTCGGGCCGAAACTGCCTATTTCCTTCGCTCCATAGATGCTGCCTTACCCGCTGAGTTTCTCCAGCACTTTTGTCCACTGGATATTCTATGCTCTTTCAAATAATTAATGATTTTGACCAGGTTTTTAATACCTTTATCCAATAAGCCTCCATACATTCAGGTGGCATGTTAATTTAGGAGTTGTGCAGGTTTTAACATTATCCTTGTTGAATACAGCTAAATTAGTTTTATAAAACCTAATCTAAATTGGAAACATCTCATTAATTGATCTTTTCACTGGCAAGTAATGGGCTCAGGCTCCTGAATTGTGCTGAATGTGTGGAGAATCGGAGTCTCTGTTATCATTCGGAGCCGATTCGGACAAACAAGTTTTGGTTTAGAGATACAGCGCGGAAACAGGCCCTTCAGCCCACCGAGTCCGCACCGACCCAGCGATCCCAGCACACTAACACTATCCTACACACACTAGGGACAATTTACACTTACACCAAGCCAATTCACCTACAAACCTGCACGTCTTCGGAGTGTGGGAGGAAACCGAAGATCTGGGAGAAATCCCACGCAGGTCACGGGGAGAAAACATACAAACTCCGTACAGACAGCACCCGTGGTCGGGATCAAACTCGGGTCTCTGGTGCTGTAAGGCAGCAACTCTACCGCTGCGCCACCGTGCCGCTCAAAGTTGTAGAAGCACTGAGTGGCCCAGCGTTAAAATCCTCACGTTTGCCTCTGTGATCTCCCTCCTCCCTTGTATCCTTCAGCCCCACTGCGATGTCTACACTCCTCTGATTCAGGCTGCACCTACGCTCACGATTTTTATTCAAGAGCAAAGATGCTGGAAGTCTGAAGCGAAAACACAAAGGGCCAGAAATGCTCAGCAGGTCAGGCAGCATCTGAGGAGTGAGGAGCAGAGGCGACGTTTCAGATCAACGACCTTCCATCAGAACGAGGGATAAGTTCCAATGAAGGATCATTGAAATGAAGATGCGAAGGATGACTGATGCTGGAATCCAGAGCAGAAACGTAATATGTGCTGGAGGAACTCAGCCAGTCAGGCAGCATCTGTGGAGGGAAATGGACAGGCAACGTTTCGGGTCTGGACCCTACCACAGATTGGACTGATGTGTCAACTTCACCACAGATAACCATGCCTTTAACCACCTCAAATTCCCTCTCTCATCGTTCAAAATCCATATTAATCCACTTAAGGCGAAGGGGAAAAGATTTAATAGGAATCTAAAGGGGTAACTATTTCCACACAAAGGGTGGTGGGTGTATGGAACGAGCTGCCAGAGGAGGTAGTTGAAGCAGGGACTAGCCCAACATTTAAGTCAGACAGTGCATGGATAGGACAGGTTTGGAGGGATATGGACCAAATGCGGGCAGGTGAGGCTAATGTAGCTGGGACATTGTTAGCCGGTGTGGGCAAGTTGGGCCGAAGGGCCTGTTTCCATACTGTGTCACTCGATGACTCTATACGCCTTAGTATTTTGAACAAGCATTTGCTCAACTGTTCCCCGATCTCCTAATGTGGCCCAGTGACAAATTTGTTGATCTAACTCTTCGGGGAACAATCTTGCCATTTACAGCATAGAAACATAGGAACATAGAACAGTACAGGACATATTCCTCAACTCCTGATGTCTACACTGACCATGATGCCAATCTAAACTAATCCCGTCTACCTGCACAATGTCCATATCCCTCTATCCCCTGTGTAGGAAAGACCTACAGATGCAGATGCTGGTTTAAACCGAAGACAGGGACAAAATGCTGGAGTAACTTCAGCTCTCAGCCTGAAGAAGGGTCTCGACCCGAAACGTCACCCATTCCTTTTCTCCAGAGATGCTGCCTGTCCTGCTGAGTTACTCCAGCATTTTGTGTGTATCTTCCCTCTATACCCTGCCTGTCCATATGTCTGACTGAACGTTTTCTTAAATGCCGCGGCCTAAATGCTCCTTGGACATTTATATGTTACTAGACCAACTGGGACCCGTTGGGTCCCTGTCACACGGGAGGCCTGGTCCACCAACGCAAGCTGTTCCCCTTATTCCAGCACTCACTCATAGCCGACAACTGCGCAGGGGCTGCTCATTTTGCCTTATTCAGCCTCACTCATTTTTAAACTTAAAAAAAATACATTTGCACTTGCTAGGGCGAGGAGAAGTCAGTGTACTTGGACAGCAACAATGTTGAGAGTAGGGCTAAGCACAGGGGAAAAGCACTTATTTTTTCCACGTTTCTGCACATTTATGAACATTTTCATACATAACTCGGTAAATAATGCATCAAATTTTCAGATGAGGCGAATTTTGGCGCAAATCTCTATCGGAATATGTAAACATTTCTCCGTTAGCGCGTCGTGTTTTCGAGGAGATGTGAAACGCAGACGAACACACGAATACACAAATAAATGCACACGCACATCCAAGATCAGAGTTTCAAACGTACATAGATGTGGGAATTTCCTGTGCATGCCGCTGGTTTTCGTTGCAGAATCTTTTAATGTTTTCAAAGCCACGAACTGATAAAGCTGTCTGGGTATAAAATTAAAACCCAACGCGAGCACAAGTTTGTTTTCCCCCCTAACCGTTTCCACGTATGTTCCATGCACCATAGCTACACCGATTTCAAACACACTAGTGATCTGTTTAAGGGTGAGACACCAAACTCAGACCAAGAGCTGGGGGAAATGTGATACAGAGAGTCATAGACCCTTTAGCCCACTGACTAAGCAAACCACCCTGCCAATGTTTTATTTAGAGATACAGCGCGGAAACAGGTCCTTCAGTCCACTGAGTCCACACCGGCCAGTGATCACACATACACTAGCACTATTTTACACACTAGGGACAACTTACAATTTTTACTGAAGCCAATTAATTTGAAACCTGTATGTCTTTGGAGTGCGAAAACCCAAGCTGTTATGGGGAGAACATACAAACTCTATATAGACAGCACCCATAGTCAGGATCGAACCTGGGTCTCTGGCACTGCAAGGCAGCAACTCTACCACTGCACCACCGTGCCTCCTAATTATCTTAGTGTGTTGCGTTTACAGACCTGTTATGCTGCTGCAAGTAAAAATGTCATTGTTCTGATGTCATAGAAACATAGAAACATAGAAAATAGGTGCAGGAGTAGGCCATTCGGCCCTTCGAGCCTGCACCGCCATTCAATATGATCATGGCTGATCATCCAAGTATCCCATCCCTGCCTTCTCTCCATACCCCCTGATTCCTTTAGCCACAAGGGCCACATCTAACTCCGTCTTAAATATAGCCAATGAACTGGCCTCAACTACCTTCTGTGGCATAGAATTCCACAGATTCACCACTCTCTGTGTAAAAAATGATTTTCTCATCTCAGTCCTAAAAGATTTCCCTCTTATCCTTAAACCGTGACCCCTAGTTCTGGACTTCCCCAACATCGGGAACAATCTTCCTGCATCTAGCCTGTCCAACCCCTTAAGACTTTTGTAAGTTTCTATAAGATCCCCCCTCAATCTTCTAAATTCTAGTGTGTACAAGCCGAGTCTATCCCGTCTTTCTTCATATGAAAGTCCTGCCATCCCAGGAATCAGTCTGATGAACCTTCTCTGCACTCCCTCTATGGCAAGAATGTCTTTCCTCAGATTAGGAGACCAAAACTGTACGCAATACTCCAGGTGTGGTCTCACCAAGACCCTGTACAACTGCAGTAGAACCTCCCTGCTCTTATACTCAAATCCTTTCGCTATGAATGTCAGTACGTATGACAATTTAAAACCCTTGACTCTTGACAGAGGAAGTGTTAGACAATAACAGATAAAATGGCAGACATTATACAGAGATACTGACACAATGTTCAGACCTAAGGTGCTTTTGCAATGCGCTCTGAAGCTGATTTAACCCATTCACCAACAGAGAGTCGTATGGTTTGGGAACAGCTCCATCCAAGACCGCAAGAAATTTCTGAGAGTTGTGTTGTGCAGCCCAGACCATCACACAAACCAACCTCCCTTCCATTAATCTTAGTTACACCTCACACTGCCTCGGCAAGGCCACCAGCATAATCAAGGACGAGTTTCAAGAATGGCTTCCTCTAGCCTTTCTCCTGCTGCTCCCGTTCCCTCCCACACTCCAAAGATGCACAGATTTGTAGTGTTAAAGGACTTGTGTAATTTGACCCTAGTGGGCAGGATAGTGCTAGTGTGAGGAGTGATCGGCTGGTTGGCGGGGAATCAGTGGGACGAAGGACCTGTTTCCACGCTGTATCTCTAAACTAAATTGTACGCACTATCGCCACTGTGTGTTGACGGTGGGGAGGATGAATATTTAGGATGATGGATTGGGTTTGAATCACGTGTGCCTACTTGGATAACACTTTTAAAGAACCAGCATCATTTAGTTTAGTGTATTATTGTCGCATGCACAGAGGTGCATTGAAAAGCCTTTTTGTCGCGTGATTTCCAGTCAGCAGAAAGACTATACATGATTCACAATCAAGCCATCCATAGTGTAGAGATACAGGATAACATAGGAGAATTAGCGAGTCAGGGCTTTCATATGAAGAAAGACTGGATAGACTCGGCTTGTACTCGCTAGAGTTTAGGAGATTGAGGGGGGATCTTATAGAAACGTACAAAATTCTTAAGTGGTTGGGCAGGCTAGATGCAGGAAGATTGTTCCCGATGTTAGGGAAGTCCAGGACAAGGGGTCACAGCTTAAGGAAAGGGGGAAATCCTTTAAGACCGAGATGAGAAAAACATTTTTCACACAGAGAGTGGTGAATCTCTGGAACCCTCTGCCACAGAAGGTAGTTGAGGCCAGTTTATTGGCTATATTTAAGAGGGAGTTAGATGTGCCCCTTGTGGCTAAAGGGATCAGGGGGTATGGAGAGAAGGCAGGTACGGGATACTGAGTTGGATGATCAGCCATGATCATATTGAATGGCGGTGCAGGCTCGAAGGGCCGAATGGCCTACTCCTGCACCTTTTGTCTATGTATCTATCTATCTATAAAGGGAATAACATTCAGTGCAAGATAAAGTCCAGTAAAGTCATAACATGATTCTTTAATACTATCTTGTTATTATCGCAACATTTTTCATATGGTCAGTTCTGTCAATTTGTAATTTTATTTAATTTTAACTTTGCTTTAAATTTGTTTTTCTATTTTGAATGGAAAGTGTTTCAAACACGGGGAATAAACTCTGATGTGAATCTTCTTGCCAACCATTTACAGAGAGTTATTTTTATAAGGATATAATTTCAATACACCGATTTATATCTAGTCCTGGGAAAGGCTGAATTAGAGGAACAACTATTGCATTTCTATTGCATTTCTATAGTAAAACTTCACAAGGTGAAGCTATGAAAGATAAACCTGATATCAAGCTGGTATATTATAGCAGATGTCGTAAAGCTTGGCCAAAGCAGGAGGTTTTAAAGAGAATCTTACAGGCGGGTGGGAAGTCTTTAGACTTAAGAGATACGGCGTAGAAACAAGCCCTTCGGCCCACTAGGTTCGTGCCGACCAGCGATCACCCCGTACACTAGCACTGTCCTACACACACCAGGGACAATTTACAATTTTGCCAAGCCAATTATCCGACAAATCTGTCCGTCTTTGGGATGTGGGAGCAAACCGGAGCACCCGGAGAAAACCCACGCAGGTCACGGGGAGAACGTACAAACTCAGTACAGGCAGCACCCGTAGTCAGGATCGAACCTGGGTCTCTGGTGCTGTAAGGCAGCAACTCTACCGCTGCCCCAATTTTTCCTCCCCTGAGGTGGAGAGATTTACAGAGAGAGAAAGTTTAAAGTTTAAGTAGCTGAAGACTAGACTGACAATTGTGTGGTAATTAAAAATGAAGGACTATCAGGGAACTAGCAATGGATTATATTCCTTCTCCCATCTTAGCGATGACTAAATATTACATTTCAAACGGGCCTTGAAGACAATCAGTGAACACTTTGTACAAAAGTTTGTTAACTATCCCTATGTAAGGTATTACTTTTTTAATTATTCACTTGCAGGGTGGAGATCTCATTTTGAATGCTTGTGTTTACTGTTCACCTGTAATTGCCCCTGAACAGAATAGAGAGTTTGAATCTGTATCTTACATATACAAGCGGTAGATTTCATGTTCTTCAATCGAATTTGCAGATATAATTCGAATTAAGTCGAATAAGCAGAATTAGGCCATTTGGTCCATCGAGCCCATTCTGCCATTCAATCATGGCTGATCTATCTTTCCCTCTCAATCCCATTCTCCTGCCTTCTCCCCGTAACCCCTAACACCCGTACTAATCAAGAATTTATCAATCTCAGCTTTAATAGTACCAATGACTTGGCAATGAATTCCACAGATTCACCACCCTCTGGCTAAGGAAATTCCTCCTCATCTCCTTTCTAAAGGTACCTCCTTTTTTTCATTTATATCATTTACTGAAGAGCATTAGTGCACCGAGTGGATTTTATTTACAATCCTTTTGCTTCATATTCAGAATTACTGACGTTTTTTTACCAAAGTATTCCAGATTTACAGAATCTTTGTGAGTTTAAATTTCCCTGGCTGTTGTGGATGGATCTATGGGTGAATGGTGCAAAGCTGATATCCCTGTAACTCAACCTCTACACCGCCATCAGCGTGAAATACATCTAATATATACTCATCCTTTTCCCCTCACATCCCCACATTGGTCTGAAGAAGGGTCTCGACCTGAAACGTCACCCATTCTTTCTCTCCAGATATGCTGCCTATCCCGCTGAGTCACTCCAGCATTTTGTGTCCACCTTCGATTTAAACCAGCATCTGCAGTTCCTTCCGACACATCCCCACATTGGACACATGTTGTAGAGAGAAATCATCATCACCATCGTTGAAAACATTAGCGACGCAGTGGCGCTGGTTTCCGACGGGAACGGTGACGGACGCACCACACATCTCTGTCCTCCAGTTCCTGCGGACTTGGGAATATAGGATGTTGGTGTGTGTGCTTTATCATCGTTCCTTACAATGCCGTGTACGACAGTGATCGCAACTTCTACTGAAGCGTGGATGGCCGTTGGCTCACTAGAAACTCATCTGCCCTTTGACAGGTCTTGTTTTTGGTCCTGCTGGGGGTCCACAGCCCCCTCCTCATCTGGCTAACCAGGTGGGGGAGACGGTTTAGTTGCCGACTATCCGACCATGGAGCAGCTAGCCCGGGATTACATTCACCAAATAAAGGTTCACCAGTACATATTGTCCCAATTATATCCATCGCAAGTAATGACTTTACTTCAAATACACATTTTCAATGTAATATTTAATTTAGTTTAGTTTTGTTTATTGTCATCTGTACCGAGGTACAGCGAAAAGCCTTTTAGTTTAGTTTAGTTTATAATATAGTTTAGAGATACTTTAGACTTTTAACTTTAGAGATATAGCGCGGAAACAGGCCCCTCAGCCCTCCGATTCCGCGCTGACCACCAATCCCCGCATGTTAACACTACCCTACACACTCTAGGGACAATTTACAACTTTACCAAGCCAATTAGCCTAGAAACCTGTATGTCTTTGGTGTGTGGGAGGAAACCGGAGCACCCGGGGAAAAACCCGCGCAGGTCACGGGGAGAAGGTATAAACTCCGCACAGTCAGCACCTGTGGTCAGGATCGAACCCGGGTCTCTGGCGCTGTGAGGCAGCAACTCTACCGCTGCGCCACCATGTTGCGTGCTATCCAGAAAGACCACACATGATTACAATCGAGCCGCCCACAGTGGACGAATACAGGACAAAGGGTGGAAGAGCAGAGTTTAAGTAAGAAGTGCTGCTGTTGCAGTTGAGGTTTCAAAGAGTTGAGCGATTGTATGAATGATTGCAGATCCACTTATGGGACCAGCACACAGAGAGTCACCTGGCTTGGCCCCATTTTAGCCCATTGAAAATCGAACCAATGAGTAAAACCACAACTGAAGGTGTGACAAAGGGACAAATGTTGAATGGCCCATGACCCGAAACATCAACTCTGTTTCTCTCTCCACAGAAAAGAAATAGGTGATGTTTCGTGGTGGGGGGACCCTTCTTCAGTCCTTTGGTGTGAATGTATAATCTATGTATAATCTATACAATCTCAATAGACGATAGGCAAATGCTGCAGGAGTAGGCCATTCGGCCCTTCGAGCCAGCACCACCACTCAATGTGATCATGGCTGATCTCTATCTCAATTGATTCATAATCTACCCCAAATTTTACACAATTCTAATCAAAAATATCTCAAATATAGCTCAAGCACAAATGTTGTAAATAGGAACATTCCCTGATCTTCTAAATGACTAATTTGACTAATTAATTAATTGTGGTCCAGAAATAGGTTTAAGGTGAAGGGGAAAAGATTTAATAGGAATCTGAGAGGTAACGTTTAAGCACAGAGGGTGGTGGGTGTATGGAACGAGCTGCCGGAGGAGGTAATTGAGACAGGTACTATTGCAACAATAGACAGTAGACAATGGGTGCAGGAGTAGGCCATTCGGCCCCTCGAGCCAGCACCGCCATTCAATGTGATCGTGGCTGATCATCTACAATTAGTTCCCCGTTCCTGCCTTCTCCCCATATCCCTTGATTCCGCTATCTTTAAGAGCTCTGTCTAGCTCTCTCTTGAAAGTATCCAGAGAAGCAGCCCCCACTGCCCTCTGAGGCAGAGAATTCCACACTATCACGACTCTCTGTGTGAAAAAGATTTTCCTCATCTCCGTTCTAAATGGCTTACCCCTTATTCTTAAACTGGAGTACTGGTTCTGGACTCCCCCAACATGTTTCCTGCCTCTAGTGTGTGCAAACCCTTAATAATCTTATATGTTTCAATACGTTCCCCTCTCATCCTTCTAAATTCCAGAGTATACAAGCCCAGCCGCTCCATTCTATCAACATATCACAGTCCTACCATCCTGTGAATTAACCTGGTGAACCTACGCTGCACTCCCTCAATAGCAAGAATTTCCTTCCTCAAATTGGGAGACCAAAACTGCACACAATACTCCAGGTGTGGTCTCACTAGGGCTCTGTACAACTGCAGTAGGACCTCTTTGCTCCTATACTCGACCTAACATTTAAGAAACATTTAGGCAGGTGGGGTAGGATAGGTTTAAGGGATATTGTCCAAACACAGGCAGGTAGTACTAGTGTAGATGGGACATGTTGGCTGGTGTGAGCAAGTTGGGCCGAAGGGCCTGTTTCCAAGCTGTAAGGCTCTACGAATTGATAAAAATCCAAATGCACTCTGATCCAAACTAATTCCAAATACTGCTTCCCAAAATGGTTTTTTTCTTTTAATAAATCCACCGTTTCACTTAATTCATCGGGGCAGATGGGGCTGTTCCGTGAGCTCATCAGAGAAGATTAACTCCGGGATGGAATGAGCATGAAGGGTAAAGCGATTTAGGTTGATCGCCAGGAGAACGGAGCCAAGACTGGGTCTTGGTGGAATTAGGAGCTTACAATTCCGATCCCACCACGAGTGAGGAGAAGAGGCGACGCGAATATTATCCCCGCACCCACCAGCGTCAGCCCAGACCGATTAGTTGGGGAGCACTTGCTCCGTTTACAAACCCCTTGATCCAATTACGGCCAAATCAAAATAAACCCCCACACACTTTCCCTGCAAGCTCGCTCCAAGATTAGCGGTGGGGGCAGAATCTTCCCTCGAAATGGTTTTGGTCTAGAGGGATTTTTTTTTAAATTGGGTCTAAAGTAGGGTGAGAATTCTGAGGGAGTTCTCGCCCCGTTTCTTTCATAAGGTTATAAATGATAGGAGTAGAATTTCGGCCATTCGGCCCATCCATTCTACTCCACCATTCAATCTTGGCTGATCTATCTCTTCCTCCCAACCCCATTCTCCTGCCTTGTCCCCCCCCAAACCCCCGGTACTTGTGTCACTGGGAGTCGCTGATAAACACCCACACCTGGTCACTGCGTCCTTGGAGAGGCGATGGGACCCCCCCCCCCCCCCCCCCCCCCCCCCCAACCCGTCTCCATCAGCCCCTGCCTCCCTCCTCCCTCACTCTCCCTGCCTCTCTCTCTCCTCCCTCCTCCCTCCCCTCCCTCCCCCTCCCTCCCTCCTCCCTCCTCCCTCCCCCCTCCCTCCCCTCCCTCTCTCCCTCCCTCCTCTCCCCATCCCTCCCCCCCTCCCTCTCCCTCCCTCCCCCTCCCTCCCTCTCCCCCTCCCTCCTCTCCCCCTCTCTCCTCTCTCTTCCTCTCTCTCCTTCTGCCTCTCTCTCTCTTCCTTTCTCTCTCTCACTCTCTCTCTCTCTCTATCCCTCTCTCTCCCCCTCTCTACCTCACTCTCTCTCGCTCTCCCTCTCTCCCTCTCTCTCCCCTCCCTCTCCCCTCCCTCCCTCCCTCTCTCCCTCTGCCCCTCCCTCTCTCCCCCTCCCTCCCTCCCCCTCCCTTCTTCCATCCCTCTCTCTCCCTCCACCTCTCTCCTTTCTTCCCTCCCTCTCTCCCCTCCCTCTCTCCCTCCCCCTCTCTCTCCCCCCCCCTCCCTCCCTCCCTCCCTCCCTCCCTCTCTCCCTCTCTCCCTCCCTCTGTCCCCTCCCTCCCTCTCTCTCTCTCCCTCTCCCTCCATCCCTCCCTCTCTTCACTTACACAGTCAACTGTGTCCCAACCCCTGGATCGCTTCCCTTGCTTGTGTATACATGGCTGTTTTTTTAAACAAGAAAATAAGAGTATCTTGTTTGTGTCGCTGGGTCTTCGCGAGTGGCAAGGGTATGTTGAGCGAGACACAACATGCTGGAGTAACTCAGAGGGTCGGGCAGCATCTGGGGAGAAAGGAATAGCTGACGTTTCCGATCGAGACCCCATCATCACTGAGGGAGAGCATGTGGAGGACGGAATTTGCAGATGCTGGTTTAAAGCGAAGATCGGCTGTTCCTTTTTCTCCAGAGATGCTGTCTGACCCGCCGGGTTACTCCAGCGTTTTGCGTCTGTCATTGAGAGAGTGGTCGGTGCAGCATCGTCGTGGAGACACAGAATTGCGGAAGTGCTGGAGGAACTCAGCGGCTCAGACAGCATCTGTAGAGGGAATAGAAGCCCGCTGTGCTAAAAAGCATGGAGGTGATTTTGAACTACAGACTATCCAGACCCACCTCGCTTCATAAAGGGCATGAGGGTTATCGAAAGGGGGTGTAATAGATTTGTTGGGACTGGTTTCAGAGGGGGGGGGGGGGGGGGGGGGGGTTCGGCGATGAGATTAGACTGCAGAAGATATAGACACAAACATGTTGGAGTAACTCAGCGGGACAGGCAGTATCTCTGGAGTGAAGGAATCGGGTCGAGAACCTTCTTCAGACTTCTTTAGACGACACTCCTCCTCGGAGCTAAAACGTCGAGAGGAGGGGAGAGGGCAGGAGAATGGGGTTAGGAGGGAGCCATGACTGGATGGCGGAGTGGACTAGATGGGCCGCATGGCCTGTTTTTACTCCTATTCCTTATGACATGAGGAGAGATGGTGGAGGTGTACAAAATAATTGTTCGTGTACGTGTGAGAGAGAGGAGGGGGTGGGAGTGGTGGCGCAAATGCTCGGCAGTGCCGGCTTGGAGTCTTGGGGAAAACTCAATGGGAATGTGGGAATATATTTGCAGGAAACAGGACTACGAGCGAAAATGTATTTAATCCGGGGTACACGGGGAAAATGATTAGTAACTTTACTGGAGGGGACATGACATGAGAATTAAGGGACTGAAGTTTAGGGGTAACATGAGGGGGAACTTCTTTACTCAGAGAGTGGTAGCTGTGTGGAATGAGCTTCCAGTGAAGGTGGTGGAGGCAGGTTCGTTTTTATCATTTAAAAATAAATTGGATAGTTATATGGATGGGAAGGGAATGGAGGGTTATGGTCTGAGCGCAGGTATATGGGACTAGGGGAGATTATGTGTTCGGCACGGACTAGAAGGGTCGAGATGGCCTGTTTCCGTGCTGTAATTGTTATATGGTTATTATATTATATGGAGAATTGGCAGACCGGATTGGCGCACTAGGTAGGACCTTCTGTAAGCTTGACCTTGTGGGCGGCACGGAGATAGAACTGTTTAAGAAGGAACTGCAGATGCTGTAAAATCGAAGGTACACAAAAAAGCTGGAGAAATTCAGCGGGTGCAGCAGCATCTATGGAGCGAAGGGAAAAGGCAACGTTTCGGGCCGAAACGTTGCCTTTTTCCTTCGCTCCATAGATGCTGCAACACCCGCTGAGTTTCTCCAGCTTTTTGTTTGTGTACCTACAGAGGTAGAACCGCTGCCTTACAGCGCCAGAGACCCTGGTTCGATCCCGACTTCAGGTGCTGTCTGAACGGAGTTTGTACTCCGGAGTTCTCCACGTGACCGCGTGGGTTTTCTCCGGGAGCTCTGGTTTCCTCCCGCATTGCAAAGTTTGTAGGTTAAATATAACCATATAATAACCTATAACAATTACAGCACGGAAACCGGCCATCTCGACCCTTCTAGTCCGTGCCGAACACATAATCTCCCCTAGTCCCATATACCTGCGCTCAGCCCATAACCCTCCATTCCCTTCCCATCCATATAACTATCCAATTTATTTTTAAATGATAAAAACGAACCCGCCTCCACCACCTTCACTGGAAGCTCATTCCACACAGCTACCACTCTCTGAGTAAAGAAGTTCCCCCTCATGTTACCCCTAAACTTCAGTCCCTTAATTCTCATGTCATGCCCCCTTGTTTGAATCTTCCCTACTCTCAGTGGGGAAAGCTTTTCCACGTCAACTCTGTCTATCCCTCTCATCATTTAAAAAACCTCTATCAAGTCCCCCCTTAACCTTCTGCGCTCCAAAGAATAAAGCCCTAACCTGTTCAACCTTTCTCTGTAACTTAGTTGCTGTAACCCAGGCAACATTCTAGTAAATCTCCTCTGTACTCTCTCTATTTTGTTGACGTTAAATGGTTTCTGTTAAATTGTAAATTGTCCCTAGTGTGTGTACAGTCGGCGCCGACTCGGTGAGTGTGTCCACGCTGTATCTCTAATAGTCTAAAAAGACTTCATAATTTCTCTCTCATCCTAAGTCCCGCTTGTCTACGTGTCAGCCCCTGCAGTCTTGCTAGCTTCTACACAGCGCTGTTACTCCAGTTGGATCTTGTATTCCCATACTGACCTGCTGCCGCTCTATCCCTGCGCGGAAGGAACTGCAGATGCTGGTTTAAACCGAAGATAGGCGCAATAAGTGTGAGATAATTGTCCTTTAAAATCATTTTCTTCTCTCCTACTTGTAGACCTATGAAGAGCCTAGCCCCTAAACGTCGCCTATTTCCTTCGCTCCATAGAGCCTGCCACCGCCCGCTCCAGGATCATGGGTCACATCTTAAGGATATCCCGGGAAATCCTTCTCTCCATACCCCCTGATCCCCTTAGCCACAACACATCTAACTGGTGAATCTATGGAACTGAACTGGCCTCACTACCCTCTGTGGCAGCCAGTTCATTGGATTCACCATTTCTCTGTGTGAAAAAAGTTCTTCTCATGTCGGTTTTAAGGGGATCCCCTTTATCCTATAGAGAAGTGACAGGTACGGGATACTGAGCTGTGACCCCTCAACCTTGTATATTTGTATGGCCTATGCAGCTCGAAGGCCCGAATGGCCTCGCCTATTTCCTTCGCACCTAATGCTGCCTACCCCGCTATGTTTCTATGTTTCTCCAGCATTTTGTCGACCCACGAAAAAGCTGGAGTAACTCAGCGGGTCGGGCAGCATCTCTGGAGGGAAGGAATAGGTGGCGCTTCGGGTTGAGAACTTTCTTCCTGAAACGTCACCTATTTCTTTTCTCCGGAGACGCTGCCCGACCCCCTGAGCCTTTTGTGTCCCCCTCGTAGCCGTTTGACCCTTCCAACATCCGCGTCTCTGTATTCCCTTCCTCTCTCAGATAAACCCGTTTAGGGGGAGAATCCCAGTTTACGTTGCGACTATTTCATTGACGGCAGCTCGTATCTTGTTTTATCACATATCTCCATTGATAAATGCTCTCCCTTCTAACGAAGAACCACGTCTAATGGGAGAGAAGAACCCCTTCTGATGAAGTGCCCACAGATAGCCATTAAATAACGCAGGAAGGAACTGCAGATGCTGGTTTAAATCGAAGAGCGACACAAAATGCTGGAGTAACTCAGCGGGTGAGGCAGCATCTATGGAGCGAAGGAAAATGTAACGTTTCGGTGAGTCTGAAGAAAGGTCTCGACCCGAAACGTCACCTTTTCCTCCGCTCCATTGATGCTGCATCACGCGCTGAGTTACTCCAGCATTTTTATCTACCTTCGTTTTTTTCCAGCATCTGCAGTTCCTTCTTAAACACAAAAAGCTGGAGTAATTCAGCGGGACAGGCAGCATCTCAGGAGAGGAAATGTGTGACGTTTCGGGTCGAGACCCTTCTTCAGGCCCTCAACCACCCCCATCTCCCTCTCTTCTTTCCCTCCTCCCGCTCCAAACCCTGAACTCTAGAGTTAAACTTACAGCCCAGAGACCCCGGTTCGATCCTGACTACGGGCGCAGTCCCCGTGACCTGCGTGGGTTCTCCCCGAGATCTTCGGTTTCATCCCACACTCCAAAGACGTGTAGGTTTGTAGGTTAATTGGCTTGGTGTAAATGTACATTGTCCCTAGAGTCGAATAGTGTACGGGGATCTGGTCGGCGCGGTGGGCCGAAGGGCCTGTTCCCGCGCTGTATCTCTAATCTAAACCAAACTAAAACAAAGCGAAACGAGACGAAACGAAACTAGCCTGTATTTGGCTCGGCTCTATATTTCTCCCACAGGTGACACATGTGTACATAGAGATCAAATAAACCTTGTAAACACAGAATTTGACGCTGCTATCAACGCTCAGGGATCTTGTATACAGCGTGAACACAGAGTGCTGGAGTAACTCAGCGGGTCAGGCAGCATCTCCGGAGAACATGGGTAGCAGCAGAAGATTTCCGACCCGAAATGTTACCTATCCATCCATTCCTTCCACAGATGCTGCCTGACCCACGGAGTTACTCCGGCACTTGGCTAGTGCAGTGGCGAGTGCTTCCAGCAGGGTCTAACTCTGCACTTATGGAATCTAATTGATCCTAAATGTAGGATCACAAGATTCCAGCATCTGCTGTTCCTTGTGGAAACAGCTATACATTCCCTACTCGACGACCATCCCAGACACAGTCTGAAGAAGGGTCTCGACCCGAAATGTCACCCATTCCTTCTCTCCAGAGATGCTGCCTGTCCCGCTGAGTTACTCCAGCTTTTTGTGTCTACACCCCATACACTTGGAAACACCCAAAGCGCAATCCAAATCCATGCATCATCTTATATAACCCGAATCCCCCCCTGCCTGCTGGCGGGATGATGGGTTAAATAACGCGATGTTATGGAAACACTCAGCGGGTCAGGCAGCATCTGCGGAAAGAGAAGGAGGATTCAAGTTTAGTTTAGAGATACAGGGCGGAAACCACCGAGTCCGCGCCGACCACTAGCACTATCCAGAGACCCGGGTTCGATCCTGACTCCAGGGGTGCTGTCTTTGCGGAGTTTGTACGTTCTCCCTGTGGCCTGAGTGGGGTTTCTCCGGGTGCCCCGGTTACCCCCCACAGTCCAAAAACGTGCAGGTTTGTCGGTTAAAATGGCTTGGTATAATTGTAAGTGTGCGGGGGTCGCTGGTCGGTACGGATCCGGTGGGCCGAATGGCCTGTTTC
Source organism: Leucoraja erinaceus (assembly GCF_028641065.1). Lineage (NCBI taxonomy): Eukaryota > Metazoa > Chordata > Chondrichthyes > Rajiformes > Rajidae > Leucoraja > Leucoraja erinaceus. The sequence goes on from NC_073385.1 coordinate 12,593,543, forward strand.
CGCGCTGTATCTCTAAGATAAACCACACTCGCTGTATACTCTGGACTCATGTGTGCAACCTTCCACAACGCACCGCTTCCGCTGCACCCATCCCCGTTTATTTTTCAGCTCAATTTCCGACTCGGTCCAACCCGCAACTACGAGAACTCCCTGGATGTTATGTGACATTAACAACAGATTCTGCACCTTAAATGATTGCGGTCACCAGCATCTCAATAGGCGACAACTCAAGAAGCTGGAGTAACTAACTCAGCGGGACAGGCAGCTTCTGCAGAGGAGGAATGGGTGACGTTTCGGGTCGAGACCTTTCCTCAGACTGAGAGTCAGGGGAGATATAGACGGTGATGTGGGGAGATAGAGTATACACGAATGAAAGATATTATATAAAAAAAAGCATATCGGTATCTCTACATCTCTACATCTATATCTATTATCCCACAACAAATAGAGGCAAGAAACATGTTCCCGATGTTGGGGGAGTCCAGAACCAGGGGCCACAGTTCAAGAATAAGGGGTAGTGTAGACTATTTAGAACGGAGACGAGGAAAAACGTTTTCACCCAGTGAGTTGTGAATCTGTGGAATTCTCTGCCACAGAAGGCGGTGGAGGCCAATTCACTGGATGTTTTCAAGAGAGAGTTAGATTTAGCTCTTAACGGAATCAAGGGATATGGGGAGAAAGCGGGGATTTTAGATGATCAGCCATGATCATATTTAATGGCGTTGCTGGCTCGAAGGGCCGAATGGCCTACTCCTGCACCTATTTTCGATGTGTCGATGTTTCTATGTGTTGTCGGCCTGCGAGAGACCTACAAAGGCGCTCACACCGTCTGATGCAATTCATTTGTTCGACGGCATCAAATAGATTCGTGAAATTAACCTATTCTATGTACAGAGCTGGCCGTGTGTTTATCGGCTTGTGTGCATCATCGTACATGTAATATTCTACATCCTACCCAGTCCCACAGACACATCGGTTACCGTTCAAACGCTGGCTGTGTTTAAAAAAAAACAAAAGGTCCAATTACTGTTCGAAATGCGAGTGAGCAATGTTTTTTTTAATTCATTTCCCCCCGTGAATTTATTTTCGTTTACTATATTGTTTACAGAGTAGTGAGTGTTTGAAGGAACTGCAGATGCTGGTTTACGCCGATGATAGACATAAAAAGCTGGAGTAGCTCAGCGGGTCAGGCAGCATCTCTGGAGAGAAGGAATAGGTGACGTCTCGGGTCGAGACCCTTCTTCAGATATATTACATATCACCTCGATATACATCTATCTCCTGAGATGCTGCCTGGCCCGCTGAGTTACTCCAGCTTGTTGTGCCTATCTTTGGAAGTTATGGACCTGCATTCAATGCAATGTCCAGTCCGTGTGCTGTTCAATGCTCACAGCTAGTTATGTACAAACCATCAACTTGCACTGGCCACTCGATCTAATAATGGATGTCACACACACACATCTATGCAACTTTCCACGTTTGTATCACATACACTAGCAACACCCAGAATCGAGCACGCTATTTTAAATTCGCCATCATGCATAATCCTTTAACATATTACTCGCAACATACAATCTCACACCCATTATAAATTCTTAAGTGATAAGAGCAGAATTCGGCCCATCAAGTCTACTCCGCCATTCAATCATGCCTGTCTATCTCTGCCTCCTAACCCCATTCTCCGGACTTCTTCCCGGTACATTTAACCCCCGTACCAATTTAAATCTATCTGCCTCTGCCTTAAAAATATCCGTTGACCTGGCCTCCACACCCGGCTGTGGCAATGAATTCCACAGATTCACCACCCTCTGGCTAAAGTAATTCCTCCTCATCTCCTTCTTAAAGGGACGTCCTTTTATTCTGAGCCTGTGGCCTCCGGTTCTAGACTCTCCCATTCTATTACAAGAGACCATTCGATTCAGTGATGTACATTATTGATCCAATATAAATATACACGCTAAAAACTGCACTTTCCCCTACAATTCCGCACACCTTGTGCCAATTCAATTCTCATCATCAGCATTCTGTGTGATTTTAAACGCCCAGGGATTCTCCTTAACTGCGCGCCACCAGTAATTCTACACAAACAACATGTCCCAGTCACAAACAGGGCGCATTCCCGTAATGTCCAACATCCCTTCGTTAATACAGTGTTGCCTGGGGTGTGTGTGTGTGTGTGTGTGTATGTGTGTGGGTGTGTGTGTGTGTGTGTGTGTGTCGTTCTGTATCGAGAATCACCGAACGAAATCAATTGAGACACAACCGTCCCAAAGCACAGCCGGTATTTCCGTACTCTGATCTCATACCTCTGCTGACATATTTCCCGCAAGGTATATTTCGGCAAATTTCGAGCTAAATGAAGGAATCCAGAAACAGCCATCAGTCGATTCTCAATGGAACCGCCGGCTTCAAAACGCGACCCCAGCCTCCAAACTTGAAGATGGGTCTCGACCCGAAACGTCGCCCATTCCTTCTCTCCAGAGGTGTTGCCTGCCCCGCTGAGTTAGTCACTCCAGTATTTTTGGAGATCCCCTCGTCCCCACAAGAGAGACAACAATGACTCCAAAAGGCTCCTTTAAAGGCAAGCTTCCAACCAAACAGTAACCCCAAACAAGTTGTAAGAAAAACACTTTTTTTTCACACAGAGAGTTGTGAGTCTGTGGAATTCTCTGCCTCAGAGGGCGGTGGAGGCATGTTCTCCGGATACTTTCAAGAGGGAGCTAGATGGGGCTCTTGAAGGTAGCGGAGTCAGGGGATATGGGGAGAAGGCAGGAACGGGGTACTGATTGTGGATGATCAGCCATGATCACAGTGAATGACGGTGCTGGCTCGAAGGGCCGAATGGCCTACTCCTGCACCTATTGTCTATTGTATTGTGAACACTAATGTGCGTGCATCAGTAAACACTGACATTTATTCCCGGAGACACGGCCTTTATAAGTTGCTGAACGACCAGTTTATATTTACAATTGAGAAAAGTCTCCGAGAATACTGAAAACAATTTGCAAGATTCACCCAACAAGATTTAAGGAAAAGAACGGCGAATGATGCACAACTTCCAAACAAGCTGAATAAAAATGATCATATCTGCAGTGTTGATATTTGTACATCGCCTTGCACCGGAAACGATAACGGAAACTAAATATTTATGAATCCTCTTGTGTATTTTTGATAATACAAATCCAACGCCGGTGTGTTTAACCCAGAGAGATAATATTGATACTAATGTGTTAACAAGCGAAACCCTTGAGTTTTAATTAAATTTTGCAATTCTCTATTCGTTGCCCTAACGAGCCGAGTGTAGAGTATTCGCTTTACAACAAGCCATTGCTACACGGTCGATGAAACTTATACTCAAGGGTCATTATGCGTGTTTCAAATTCCAACGCATTATAAACAAAATTGCCCAAACGAAAACAAGTCCCAGATTTCCCCCTGACCAACACTTGGTAAATGCAAAACTCTAAAACAGGCCACAGTTACGTCCAAGGATTTCCAAAGCATTGAAAGGGAATTGGAAGAATTTGTAAACACACAAACTGCTGGAGTAACATCAGCAATTCTGGAGAGAAGAAATGGATGACGTTTCGGGTCGAGGCCGTCCTTCAGAGTCAGGGGAGAGGGAAACGTGAGACAGACGGTGATATATAGAGAGAGATTGAACAAATGAGTGAAATACACGCAAAATAAGTAACGAAAATAAAGGAAACGGGCTATTGTAGGAAATGACACCTATTCCTTTTCTCCCCTGACCCTCAGTCTGAAGAAGGGTCCTGAAGAAGTCACCCATTCCTTCTCTCCAGAGATGCTGCCAGACCCGCTGAGTTACTCCAGCATTTTGTGTCTATCTTTGGTTT
>NC_073385.1:14022399-14087399 GCF_028641065.1 Leucoraja erinaceus
CCTGTAGTCAGGGTCGAACCCGGGTCTCTGGTGCTGCAAGGCAGCAACTCTACCGCTGTGCCACCGTGCCTACGTTAACATTCAACGTGCTGTCCGCACTTTCTCTGTCCCTGTGACACTGTAATGCTGTGACATTATGTCCTGCACTCTTGTTATTTCTTGTCTTATCTGTTGTTGTACTTGTGTACGATTGTCCTCATGTACGCAGGACACAAACTGCTGGAGTAACTCAACGGGCCAGGCAGCACCTCTGAAGTCCATGGAGAATCAGGAAGGGTACCAACCCAAAACACCACTTGTCCATGCTCTCCAGAGATGCCTACTGACCCACTGAGTTACTCCAGCACCTTGTCCTCTGCACATGGATTCCAGCATCTGTGGGTTCCTTGTGGATCCACGGTATGACTTGACATAGAAACATAGAAACGTAGAAAATAGGTGCAGGAGTAGGCCATTCAGCCCTTCGAGCCAGCCCTGCCATTCAATATGGAGCAAAGAGGTCCTTCTGCAGTTGTACAGAGCCCTAGTGAGACCACACCTGGAATATTGTGTGCAATTTTGGTCCCCTAATTTGAGGAAGGACATTCTTGTCTATTGAGGGAGTGCAGCGTAGGTTTACAAGGTTAATTCCCGGGATGGCGGGACTGTCATATGCTTAGAGAATAGAGCAGCTGGGCTTGTACACATTGGAGTTTTGAAGGATGAGAGGATACCTCATTGAAACATATAAGATTGTTAAGGGCTTAGACACACTAGAGGCAGGAAACATGTTCCCGATGTTGGGGGAGTCCAGAACCAGGGGCCACAGTTTAAGAATAAGGAGTAAGCCATTTAGAACGGAGACGAGGAAACAATTTTTCCTCCAGAGAGTGTTGAGCGTGGAATTCTCTGTCTCAGAGGGCGGTGGAGGCCGGTTCTCTGGATGCTTTCAAGAGAGAGCTAGATAGGGCTCTTAAAAATAGCGGAGTCAGGGGATAGGGGGAGAAGGCAGGAACGGGATACTGATTGGGGATGATCAGCCATGATCACAATGAATGGCGGTGCTGGCTCGAAGGGCCGAATGGCCTACTCCTGCACCTATTGTCTATTGTCTACAATATGATCACGGCTGATCATCCACAATCAGTACCCCGTACTTGCCTTCTCTCCATATCCTCTGATTCCGTTAGCCCGAGAAGCTAAATCTAACTCTCTCAGGGGCGGCACGCAAAACACTATACTGTGGTATATGTAACAATAATTTACTTTAGTTTAATTTATACCGAGCTACGGTGAAAAGCTAATTGTGCTGTCCAGTCAAAGAATAGACCATACAATTACAATCAAGCCGTCCACAGTGTACAGATAATGGATAAAGGGTGCAACATTTAATTGTAATTTCAACTGTAATTCCAATTGATCTTATTAGCCAAGTATGTAAACATACAGTTTGTGAACATACAATGACTTTGATTTGCCAACAGTCATCAAACAAAAAGCAACAAGATACATACAATAAAAACTAAACATATAGTGGAAGATAAGGTCCGATTAAAGATGGTACAAAGGTCTCTAATGAGGTAGATGGGAGGTCAGGTCCGTGCTCCATCTGGTGAGTGGACGGTTCAGTTGCCTGATAACAGCTGGGAAGAAACTGAGTGTGCTGAGTTCAAATCCACCCAGGGTTAAAGATCATAGGTTATTATTGCCTTGTGTACTGAGGTACAGTGAAAACTTTTGGTCTGTTTGTTCTATAATCAAATCAGATAATAGAATCATAGAATCATAGCAGTAAACATTGGCCCATCTAGCATTCGCCCCTGTCAATGACAATTGCATATTGACAGTTCTCTCATCTCAGGGCAGCCATCTTGTAAGGCAGCACTCTACCACTGGTGGCATGGTGGTGCAGTGGTAGAGTTGCGGCCTTATGGGTCAGTCCCATTTAGGCGACTTTTCAGCGGGCTGCCGGCGACTGGCAAGTTGCTGGCAGTCGCCTGAAAAACCGGCAACTGAAACGGTGACTGTCAGAGTGGACACACACACACACACCTCGCTTCCTTCACCAGCCCGTTATGCAGGCGGGGGACAGGGCAAGCAGGGGGAGCGCTGTCTAAAAAATTTACACGGTGCAAAGCCAAGGTGACGGTAGACACCGACTGCTGCAGTAACTCAGCGTGACTAGCGGCATCTCTGGAAATCTTGTTTTATAACAAGAGGAATCGAATATAGGAGCAAAGAGGTCCTTCTGCAGTTGTACAGAGCCCTAGTGAGACCACACCTGGAGTATTGTGTGCAGTTTTGGTCCCCTAATTTGAGGAAGGACATTCTCGCTATTGAGGGAGTGCAGCATAGGTTCACAAGGTTAATTCCTGGGATGGCGGGACTGTCATATGCTGAGAGAATGGAGCAGCTGGGCTTGTACACTCTGGAGTTTAGAAGGATGAGACATTGAAACATATAAGATTGTTAAGGGTTTGGACACGCTAGAGGCAGGAAACATGTTCCCGATGTTGGGGGAGTCCAGAACCAGGGGCCACAGTTTAAGAATAAGGAGCAAGTCATTTAGAACGGAGATGAGGAAACACTTTTTCACACAGAGAGTTGTGAGTCTGTGAAACTCTCTGCCTCCGAGGGCGGTGGAGGCGGGTTCTCTGGATGCTTTCAAGAGAGAGCTAGATAGGGCTCTTAAAAATAGCGGAGGCAGGAACGGGGTACTGATTGGGGATGATCAGCCATGATCACATTGAATGGCGATGCTGGCCGAAAGGCCTACTCCTGCACCTATTGTCTATTGTCTATTGTCTATTGAAAGAAGGAATGGGTGATGTTTCGGGTCAAGACCCTTCTTCAGGCTCCCCCTCTTATGATCTACACTAGTCCCAACTGTTGGCCCAAATCCCTCTAAACCTGTCCTATCCATGTATCTGCGCACTGACACCTCCAATGAGGGGTGTACTAAGTCTTGCAGCAGATAAATGAGGAGGAGGCACTCACTGATATGTTGCGGCGGACTGTGAAATTCAGAAAGTGTTTGAGCAGCCCAGAGAGTCTTCCGAAAGTGCCAAGTCAGGCATCCCGATGTCAATAGAGTGTCCCTTTAGATAATGACATGAGCAGCAAAGCAGAACAATGCGATCTCCGCTCAACACAGACTGATCAATGAAGGTCACGGGCGGCAGCCGAGAGCTCAGATGAATGACAGCGGGAGAAGGAAATTTAATGCACGAGGTGACATTATTTGGTGCACACCTGACACTGGAGAAAGGTAAAACGCACTCAAGTAAATAGTGCACGGCAAGGGAATCAAAAACACGTTTAAGGTGACAGGCTCAAGATTTAATGGGAACCCGAGGGGCACAGAAAGATAGAGAGATAGAAACAAAGAAAAATAGGTGCAGGAGTAGGCCATTCGGCCCTTCGAGCCAGCACCACCATCCAATCTGAACATGGCTGATCATCCAAAATCAGGACCCTGTTCCTGCTTTCTCCCCATATCGCTTGATTCTGTTAGCCCTAAGAGCTAAATCTAACTCTTTCTTGAAAACATCCGGTGAATTGGCCTCCACCGCCTTCTGTGGCAGAGAATTCCACCGATTCACAACTTTGGGTGAAAATGTTTTTCTTCATTTCAGTCCAAAATGGCCGACGCCTTATTCTTAAACCGTGACCTATGGTTCTGGACTCCCCCAACATGCATCTTTTTCACTCAGATGGTGAAGGGTACATGGAACGAGTTGGCAAGGGAGGCACCGCAACAATATGTTGAAACAGCGTCTACTGTAAAAGACACTTGGACGGGTCTGAAGAAGGATTCTGACCCGAAACGTCACCTATCCTTTTTCACAAGTTCGCAAGTAAGAGGAGTAGAATTAGGCCATTCGGCCCATCGAGTCTACTCCGGCATTCAATCATGGCTGATCTATGCCACCTAACCCCATTTTCCTGCCTTCTCCCCATAACCCTTGACACCCATTCTAATCAATAAATTGTCTATCTCTGCCTTAAAAATATCCACTAACTTGGTCTCCACAGCCATCTGTGGCAACCCTCTGACTAAAGAAGTTCCTCCTCACCTCCTTTTTAAAAGAGTGCCCTTTAATTTGGAGACTATGACCTCTGGTCCTTGACTCCCCCGCCAGTGGAAACATCCTTTCCACATCCACTCTGTCTATGCCTTTCATTATTCTGTAAGTTTCAATGAGGTTCTCCCCCTCAACCTTCTAAACTCCAGTGAGTACAGGCCCAGAGCTGTCAAACGCTCGTCATATGCTAACCCACTCATTCCTGGGATCGTTCTCGCAAACCTCCTCTGGACCCTCTCCAGCGCCAGCACATCCTCCCCCCAGGTATGGGGCCCAAATTTGATCAGAGTACTCCAAATGCGGCCTGACCAGCACCTTGTAGAGACTCTGAGATGCTGCCCGACCCACTGAATTACTTCGGCAATATGTGCCCAACTTGGACAGGTACATGGATAGGAGAAGTTTGGAAGGATTAGAGGTTTAGATCCAAATGTGGGCAAATGGGACCTGCTTAGAGGGGGCATCTTGGTCAACATGGACAAGTTGGGCCTTGGAAGAGTCTGTTTCCATGTTGTACGATTCTATGACTCTTGAATATCAGTATAATATTAACGTAAATCTGCTGCTTAAAATGTTTGATGGTTCAGACAGCAATAGGTAGAGGCAAAACTGCTGCTTCAGGTCAACCAGCTTTTGACAGGACATTTTTTGCCTGTCGACAGGGGCAGCACGGTGGCGCAACGGTAGTGTAGCTGCCTCACTGCGCCAGAGTTCGATCCTGACCACGGGTGCTGTCTGTTCGGAGTTTGCACGTTCTCCCTGTGACCACGTGGGTTTTCGCCAGGTGCTCCGGTTTCCTTCGACACTCCAATGACATGCGGGTTTGCAGGTTAATTGGCTTCGGTAAAAAGATTGTAAATTGTCCCCAGAGTGTGTAGGATGGTGCTAGGGTATGGGGTGATCGCTGGTCGGCGCGGACCCGGTGGGCCAAAGGGCCTGTTTCTGCCCTGTATCTCTAAAGCCCAAAGTCTCAAGACAGTCCTGTGACATGAAAGAGTAAAGGGCCTGTCCTACTTGCGTGTCCTTGGCACGCAGATTACCTGACCTCATGGTCGCGATGAGGCGCATGGGCATCGTATGACCACGCGGGGCCGGTCCCACTGAGGCGCGCGGAGGGGTATGTAGTTGTGTGTGACATCGCGCGGGGCTCCGAAGTTTTTGTAGCAAATGAAATCTTTGCTCTCCAACGGCCTGTTGCGGAACTGACGGCCAAAGTGGGACAGGCCCAAGACCCTGGCTCGACGCAACGTCTCACCTCTAACAGCAGCAGAAACAGGCAAACGATCGCCGAGCTCGGCCTGGGGTTCGGCCAGATCCGCCCCCACTTCTACTCCCAGAGAGGGGGCAAGAAAATTGAAGATAGACTGGAGTAACTCAGCGGGACCGGCAGCATCTCTGGAGAGAAGGAATGGGCGATGTTTCGGGTCGAGACCCGTCTTCAGACTGATGTCAGGGGAGTGGGAGAATAGTAGATAAGGCGGTGTAAGGTGTGAAAACAGGACAAAGGGAATGGAGATCAAGGAAAATGTAGAATAGATATTTTTTAGTTGGGGGAAGGTAACAACAAAGCAAACAGCAATAAAATGTAGTAGGAGACAGTAACACTGGTCGGAGAACTGGGAAGGGGGAGATGGAGAGAGAGGGAAAGCAAGGGTTACTTGAAGTTAGAGAAGTCAATATTCATACCGCTGGGGTGTAAACTGCCCAAGCGGAATATGAGGTGCTGTTTCTCTAATTTGCGCTGGGCTGCACTCTGACAATGGAGGAGGCCCAGGACTGAAAGGTCAGATTGGGAATGGGAGAGGGGGGGGTAAGTGTTTAGCAACCAGGAGATCAGTAAGGTTTAGGCGGACTGAGCCTAAATCTACTTGGAAGTGAGTATTCGAATATTCGGCTTTTGCTACGGATTTTCAGTAGCTGCAATATTTTGCTTTTCGAATCGTCTTTCTTTTCCTCGACTGCTGCCGACAAAATCGGCTCGAGCAAGTGGCGTGATTTTATGCACTGATCCCAACACACGCAGAAGAGAGAAATAATAACACAAGTCCGTGGTTGATTTTACCGAACATCAGAAGAGCCACAGATGCATCTGAGCAGGCTTCCTGGGCACCTTGATCTTTAATGTAATTTAAACATGACCTTCGAGATTACATCTAGCAGAGATAATTTGCTTCGCAACACTGAAAAACAAGGACCAAAGCAAACCAAGGATATCAAAGTAGACGCGTGCAGCAGAGAGGAGAGACTCACTACTTGATGAAGATCAAACCGCAGTGAACGCAGGTATGAAGAATTAAGGATTGGAAAGTTTGTGATAGTGGTAAAGTTGCTGCCTTGCAGAGCTTACGGCCCAAAAGAGACCCGGGTACCATCCCGACTACCGGTGCTGTCTGTACGGAGTTTGTACGATCTCCCCGTTTCTCCGGGTGCTTCAGTTTCCTCCCACACTCCAAATAGGTGCAGGCCGGTAGGTTAATTGTAAATGGTCCCTGGCGTGCAGTGTGTGCTGGTATAATGGGGAACGCAGGTGGTCACGGACTGGGTGGGCCGAAGGGCCTGTTTCTGCGCGGCATCTCAAAACTAAACTTGAGCTGCAGTTTCAGATGAGGAAGATTTGTCCCTCAGCCTGGATAGCATGCTGTTCACCCACCTCTTTGTAGCAAGATTGTTAAACATGAGGCCAGAGTCATAGAGTCTTACGGCATGGAAACGGGCCCTTCGGTCCAACTTGCCCACACCGGCCAACATGTCCCATCTACACTCGTCCCACCTGCCCGCGTTTGGCCCATATCCCTCTAAACCTGTCCTATCCATGTACCTGTCTAAATGTTTTTTAAAACGTTGGGATAGTCGCTGTCTCAACTACCTCCTCTGGCAGCTCGTTACATACACCCACCACCCTCTGTGTGAAAAAACTACCCCTCAGGTTCCTATTAAATATTTCCCCCTTCACCTTAAATCTGTGTCCTCTGCTCCTTGATTGCCCTACTCTGGGCAAGATCTACCCGATCTATTCCTCTCATGATTTTGTACAGCTCTATAAGATCAGCCCTCTTACTCCTGCACTCCTAGCCTGCTCAACCTCTCCCCATAGTTCAAGCCCTCGAGTCCTGGCAACATCCTCGTAAACCTCGTAAATGGACTGGAAGTGTTGGTTCAAATCCCACGGTGATCACTAAAGGATTTAAACTTAGTGGATGAAATAAATCTTGATGAGGTTACCCAAACTGTCACACATCCAAGCGGAACGGAAGTGAGGGGTCGGGAAGCCATTGTCTTTAATGGATAGGTCCTATCTATCGGTATGCAATCAATTGCAAAGTATTGACTCATTGCAGCCTCCTAGCGGTGGCACTGTGGAACTGCAAGTGGAACACAGCACTGGGGAATGTGGTGGAGCAGAGAAGCCGTGGGGACAGGGTTCCCTGTCAGTGGCGGCACTGATGTGAGGGGTTGCATTTGGGAAGGCTGACATGGGCTGGACCCACACAGTGAATGGTAGGGCTCTGGGGAATGTTGTAATCACAATCACAATCACAATAATACATTATCAGCCAAGCATGTTTTGCAACATACGAGGAATTTCCTTTGCACCTCCTCCAACCTCATCTATTGCTTCTGCTGCGCTAGGTGTCAACTGCTCTATACTGGTGAGACCAAGCGCAGGCTTGGCAATCGCTTCGCTCAACACCTCCGCACAGTCCGCATTAACCAACCCGATATCCCGGTGGCTCAGCTCTTCAACTCCCCCTCCCATTCTGTTTCCACCCTTTCTGGCCTGGGCCTCATCCTTGGCCAGAGTGACTGCCACCGCAAATTGCACCCCAGCGGTATGAACATTGACTTCTCCAATTTCAGGTAGTCCTTGCTCTCTCACTCATACCCCTCCCCTTCCCAGCTCTCCCACAGCCTACAGTCTCCATCTCTTCCTTTCTCCTTCCCGCACTCCCCCACCCCAACATCAGTCTGAAGAAGGATCTTGACTCAAAACGTCACCTATTCCTTCGCTCCATAGATACTGCCTCACCCGCTGAGTTTCTCCAGCATATTTGTCTACCTTCGATTTTTCCAGCATCTGCAGTTCTTTCTTAAAAATGTCATTTGCCAAGTCAGTCACACAAATAAAAAGCAACGGAAAACACAAAACACATTTTAACATAAACATCCATCACAGTGACTCCTCCACATTCCTCACTGTGATGGAAGGCGAAAAAAAGTTCAATCTCTTCCCAACTTAGCTCTCCCGTGGCAGGGGGCCTCGAGCCCTCCGTTGACGGGACGATCTTGACTCCCGTAGCCGGCGGCGTTTGCGCCCCCCTGCGTCGAGGCGATCAGTTCCTGCATCGGGGGGGGGGTGATGTCAGCTCCCCCGCGCCGGACGATCGAACACCACGTCGGGGCTAGTCGAACCTTCCGCGACGTTGGAGCTCCCGACATCCACGGCCTCTGGTGGTGGAGCAGAGGCATCTAGGTGTGCAGGTACCCATTTCCTTGAAATAAGTGTCACAGGTCTACAGGGTGGTCCAGAAGCCTTTCGGCACCTTGGCCTTCATCAGTATTGAGTACAGACGTTGGCAAGTGGTGTTGCAGTTATATAGGACGTTGGTGAGGCCGCATTTAGAGCATTGTGGCACGTTTTGGGCGCCATGTTACAGGAAAGATGTTGTCAAGCTGGAAAGGGTGCAGAGAAGATTTACGAGGATGTTGCCTGGACTTGAGCGCCTGAGCTGTAGGGAGAAGTTGAGCAGGCTGGGAATCTATTCCTTGGAGCGCAGGAGGATGAGGGGTGAGATTATAGAGGTGTGCAAAACCATGAGAGGAACTCTGTAGGTGCACAGAATCTCTTGCCCAGACTTGGGGAATAGAGAACCAGAGGACATAGGTTTAAGGTGAGGGGGGAAAAGATACTATAGGAATTTGAGGAGTACCTTTTTTGTACCCAATAGGTGATGGGTGTCTGGAACCGGCTGCCGGAGGAGGTAGTCGAGGCAGAAGCTATCGCAACATTTAATAAACATTTAGAAAAGTACATGGATAGGACAGGTTTGGAGGGATATGGGTCAAACACAGGCAAGTGGGACGTGTATATGGGGCATGTAGGTCGGTGTGGGCAAGTTGGGCCGAAGGGCCTTTTCCCAAGCTGTATGACTCTATGACTCTAAGGCAATGTACTTAGGCTAGGTTTTTTGAATGCCACAAGAGTCTGTTCCTCCACCTCTTTAACAGAATTGTAGCGTAAAAGTGCAAAGATAGACACAAAATGCTGGAGGAACTCAGCGGGACAGGCAGCATCTCTGGAGAGAAGGAATGGGTGACGTTTCGGGTCAAGTGCTAAGTGGACTATCCTCTCACCAACTAGAGAGCGGTCCTGATTTACCACCCACCTACTTGCAGACCCTCGGAGTATCTTTCACCAGACTTTACTGGTCTTTATCTTGCACTTTTAGTGGATTAGAGAAAACGACCAGTGGTTTGGAACAAGATTGATTCTGAATCAAGGTTCTCTGGTATCACAAGTCCTAACACACAATGGTGGTCCTCAATCGACTGGCGGGCTGAGCCCAGAAACCGCGCGAAAACCCGACCTCTCCCAGAGTCACGTGCGCGCGGCTTCCGACCGCAGGGTTCGATGCTGGAGCGCACCAGCAGGTGCCACTACACACTAAACATTATTCCCTTTATCCTGTATCTGTACACTGTGGACGGCTCGATTGTAATCATGTATAGCCTTTCTGCTGACTGGATAGCAGGCAAGAAAAAGCTTTTCACTGTGCCTCGGTAGACGTGACAATAAACTAAACTGAACTAAAGTAAGCTAATTTCTTCTCTCAGTTGCCAAATCCCAGTGAAATAAAGAGGTGGGTTTTTTATTTGGCAAGATGCTTTTAGACTAGAGATACAGTGCTGAAACATGCCCTTCTGCCCACCTAACCCGTCCTGGCCTGCAATCCCTGTACACTATCCTATACATTACGGATATACAATTTGCAAATTTTACCAAAGACAATTAACCTATAACCCTGTGTAGGAAGGAACTGCAGATGAAATATAGAAAGTAGGTACAGGATTCGGCCCTTCGAATGCTGGTTTATACCGGAAATAGACAGAAAATTCCTGGAGTAGCTCAGTGGGTCGGGCAGCATCTCTCTGGAGAAAAGGAAAAGGTGACGTTTCAGGTCGGAAACCTCAGAAGGGTCTGAAGAAGGTTTTCCGACCCGTAACATCACCTATTCCTTTTCTCCAGAGATGCTGCCTGACCCGCTAACCAACCTGCACGTCCTTGCGGTTTGGGAGGAAACCGGAGCACCCGGAGAAAACCCACGTGGTCACACGGGGAGAGCATGCGAACTCCGTACAGACAGCGCCCGTAGTCACTGGACAATCGACAATAGGTGTAGGAGTAGGCCATTCTGCCCTTCGAGCCAGCACCGCCATTCAATGTGATCATGGCTGATCATCCACAATCAGTACCCCGTTCCTGCCTTCTCCCCATATCTCCTGACTCCGCTATCTTTAAGAGCCCTATATCCAGCTCTCTCTTGAAAGTATCCAGAGAACCGGCCTCCACTTCCCTCTGAGGCAGAGAATTCCACAGACTCACAACTCCCTGTGTGAAAAAGGCAAGTCTCTGCGTGGAAAAAGTCAGGATCGAACCTGGGTGCCTGGCGCTGCAAGGCAGCAACTCTACCGCTGCGCCACCGTGCCACAGTCCACCTTTTGCTTCAGCCCTCGACCATCCTGCTAAAATATGACTCTGCAAGTATTCATACCAATGACAATCACATCCCAAAATGCACTTCTGAAGCCACTTGCTTATGAAAAGGGCTTGAGGGCCTAAAATGTATTTTTAGGGAAAGCATCAATTAAATCAAGCTATATATATAGCCCTGACTTCATCCTGGCTTAAATCCCAGCTAGATCAACAAATCAAGAAGACTAGCTGAAGCAGTTTTGCTCTTCCGTGTTCAGTTGGTGTAGGCTTGGCAGATTTTGGTTTCTATTTTCTAACAATTTTGACAGATAAAATTGATATTTATTTTTAGACACTTATTTCAACTTCTGTCGATTTGCATGAAATGGGGAGTAATGGCGGGGTGAGGGGTGAGGGGTGGAGGGTGCAGAAAGTATTATCGATGGCCGCATGCCATTAAAAGCTTTTTTAGAATCACTTGTCAAAACAGAAAATGCAAATGTACATAAATCTATAAATCAGCTTGAATTCATTGTGATCATCTAGTGATCATGTCATGCTTACAGAAAGGATATTGAAAGCACCAAATGATTGCAGGTCCTTTTGTTGCAGTTATTGAAGAGCACACATTAACACAACTCTTGTTCAAGAAAGAACTGCAGATGCTGGAAAAATCGAAGGTAGACACAAAATGCTGGAGTAACTCAGCGGGTGAGGCAGCATCTCTGGAGAGAAGGAAATGGGTGACGTTTCGGGTCGAGACCCTTCTTCAGACTCAGATGTCCGCGGGGAGGGATGGGCGGTAAGAAGAAAGGCAGAGGCGGAGGCAGTGGGCTGTGGGAGAGCCGGGAAGGAGAGGCGAAGGGGAGGGGAAGGAAGGAGAAAACAAGGACATGGTCGTAGAGTTGGAGGGAAGGAGGAATCGCAAAGTGGGGGGGGGAGGGGGCATTGAGGGAGGAGGTTCCTAAAATGTCTTTGGAGAGGAGGAGTTCTTCAAAGGAGACATACCTTGAGGAGAAGGGTGAAGAAGCCCAAAACATCACCTATTCCTTCGCTCCATAGATTCTGCCTCACCCATTGAGTTTTTCCAGCATTTTTGTCTACCTTTAACACAACTCTTGATTAGTTTAAGGGACTCGACCCGAAACGTCGCCTATTCCTTCGCTCCGTAGATGTTGCCTCACCCGCTGAGTTTCTCCCGCATTTTTGTCTACCTTCGGTTTTTCCAGCATCTGCAGTTCCTTCTTAAACATCTTGGTTAGTTTAGTTTAGTTTCTAGAGGTACAGCGCGGAAACAGGCACTTTGGCCCACCGAGTCCGCGCCGACCAGCGATTCCCCGCGCACTAGCACTATCCTACACACCCTAGGGGCAAATTACACTTAATACCAGGCCAATTTACCTACAAACCTGCACGTCTTTGCAGTGTGGGAGGAAGCTGGAGCACACGGGGAAAACGCACGCAGGTCACGGGGAGAGTGTGCAAGCTCGGTACAGACAGCACCCGTAGTCGGGATTGACCCCGGGTCTCCGGCTTCGTAAGGTGGCAACTCTGTATCGTTTAGTTCCGTTTAGTTTATTGTCACGTGTACCGAGGTACAGTGAGAAGCTTTGGTTGCGTGCTAACCAGTCAGCGGAAAGACAACGCGCGATGCTGTTCACAGTGTACAGATAGATACATGATGAAGGGAATAACATGAATAATGTTTTGTACAAGATGAAGCCAGTAGCGTCCGGTTTCGCTGCGACACCCTGCCGCGCCTGCATTACTTAGATTTATTTTGCTCTTCAGGAAGCCTGTAAGCGCAATGTTCTCCATGTGACCAGAGCAGTAAACTGACACCGGATCTGATGCTTAATTATTGGTTGCATTGGATGTTATTCCTCATGAATACCTGCCTTATCTTAATCTGACTGTTCCATTCCCCTGACATTTATCACAATAAATAGACCTTCGTTTAATGCTTCTCTCGATACAACCTGAACCAAAGGTAAAATTAACGGATTAGTACCTTCATTCAAAGAAACATCTTATAAATGTTTACAGCTATTTAGCTGCTAATTAATGCAATAGTCATTTTTTTTTAAGCTGTTATGTTACAAGACTGTGCAGAGCTCTCAGTGCCAGAGACCCAGCTTCGATCCTGACTACAGGTGCTGTCTGCACGGAGTTTGTACGTTCTCCCCGGGACCTGCGTGGGTTTTCTCCGGGTGCTCCGGTTTCCTCCCACCCTCCAAAGACATGCAGGTTCCGGGACCGCTGGGCACCGCAGGGTGTTGAATGTATCCTCAGTAAGGATTGTAACATAGTTATATAGTAGATTATTATGGATATATGTTTGTATTGTATTATTGTAGTGGGTTCTGGCTTGTTTTATTGTAGTGTCAATATTATTTTTTAATAATTGAATACATTTTTTGATAACAAATTAAAAATTAAAAAAACGTGCAGGTTTGTAGGTTAATTGGCTTCTGCAAATTGTCCCCACTGCGTAGGATAGTACTAGTGTACAGGGGATCGCTGGTCGGCGTGGACTCGTTGGGCCGAAGGGCCTGTTTCCACGCTGTGTCTCTAAACTAAATTAAACTGAATATTCTAAATTCCTTCTCTCCGGAGATGCTGCCTGTCCTGCTGAGTTACTCCAGCTTTCTGTCTATCTTCGGTTTAAACCTGCACCTGCAGTTCCTTCCTATACATTTCACCTACCTCCTCTGGCAGTTCGTTCCATATAACTACCACTGTTAAATATATTCCTATTAAGTCTTTCCCCTCGTGCCTTAAACCTATGTCCTCTAGTTCTAGATTCCCTTGCTCTGGGTAAAAGATTCTGCATTCACCCTGTCTATTACGCTAATGATTTTTTACACCCCTATAAGATCATCCCTCAGTCTCCTGTGCCCCAAAGAATAGAGTCCTCACTTGCTCAACCTCTCCCTGTGGCTCAGGCCCTCAAGTCTGTGGAATTCTCTGCCTCAGAGGGCGGTGGAGGCAGGTTCTCTGGATGCTTTCAAGAGAGAGCTAGATAGGGCTTTTAAAAATAGCGGAGTCAGGGGATATGGGGAGAAGGCAGGAACGGGGTACTGATTGGGGATGATCAGCCATGATCAAATTGATAACGGTGTTGGCTCGAAGGGCCGAATGGCCTACTCCTACACCCATTGACTATTGTCTATTGTCTATTGTCTATTGTCTATTGACCCGGCAACATCCTCATAAATCTTCGTTGCACTATCTCCTGCTCAGTGCTGGTACAGTTTATAGGGAATAGGTTTTAATATGATGTGGAATTTGGATATTTTTCCGGCAAATTATTTTTTAGGTAGGGATTCCATATTCATGTTATTCCATAAACACCAAACTTGCTCCATCAATTCGAAGTTATAAATAACTTTGGGTGGAGACCAGTGAGTAGTTTAGTTTTTTTAGTTTCAGAGATACAGCGTGGAAACAGGCCCTTCGGCCCACCGAGTCCACGCTGACCAGCGATCCCCGCACATCCTACACACACTAGCCTACACACCCACTGAGGACGATTTACACATACACCGAGCCAATGAAAATACAAACCTGTACGTCTTTGGAGTGTGGGAGGAAACCGAAGATATCGGCGAAAACCCACGCAGGTCGCGGGGAGAATGTGCAAACTCTGCACAGACAGCACCCGTAGTCGGGATCGAACCCGGTGCTGCAAGCGCTGTAAGGCAGCAACTCAACCACTGCGCCACCGTGAACAGCAGACATTTCAGCACAGGAGGCCATTCGGCCCATTTTTCCCAGACTCGTCCTTTAATGAAAATGAAATGTAGGTATTCCTAGAGCCGTTTAACCCTATGGAGAAAATAATGAGTGGGTGGAATCGTAGATGTTTTCTTTATAGAGTGGCACTGTGGTAAAAGAGTTCAATTGAGTTAATCTGTGTGAGATTCAATGAACACTAATAACAATGCAACTCGACAATTGTTATATAACCTGGTCATCTGGGCCTGCTCGTAGTTTGGGGTTAGAAATGGTAATTCAATATATTGAAAGACTTTTAGCATTGTGTGCACCTGTATCCACTTAATGTCAGGCATGTAATATAATAGTTGAAATGGACTTGTTTGCCTTGGCTATTAATCTGGAGAAGGAAGTTCACATCTTTTAGTGGCAGCAGAGGTATTTAAATTCAAGTAATTAGACAAATTGGACATAAAACTAGAGAGAGTAATGTTATGGAGTCATGTAGTTATACAGTACAGAAGCAGGCCCTTCAGCCCAACCTGTCCATACCGACCGGATTGCCTAACCTACAGGGTGGCACGGCGGCGCAGTGGTAGAGCTGCTGCCTTACACCCGGGTTCGATTCTGACTGCGGGCGCTGTCTGTATGGAGTTTGCACGCTCTCCCCGTGACCGCGTGGGTTTTCTCCGGGTGCACTGGTTTCCTCCCACATTCCAAAGACATACAGGTGTGTAAGTTAATTGCCTTCTGTAAATTGTCCCTCGTGTGTAAGGTAGAAGTTAGAACCCTTCAGACTGAAGAAGGGTTTTGGCCCGAAACGTTGCCTATTTCCTTCACTCCACAGATGCTGCCTCACCCGCTGAGTTCCTCCAGCATTTTAGTCTACCTTCGATTTCCCAGCATCTGCAGTTCCTTCTTAAACAAGTATAAAGGTGACAGGGATGGATTGAGGAAATAGGACTGGTTGGATGTTTTGTGTGGATTTGCCGGGCCACATGATCCCCTTCTGTACAATAATGACTACAATTGTGAAAATGCTTAGGGCACATAAATTACATTTTGAAGGTTTGTTTACACACCTAAGGCAGACGTCAAACATGAATCCATCTTAACAAGGCTAATCGAGCAGTGGGATGCATCTCAAGGCATTGAATTATAACTAAAACAAGTTATTCCAACGTGTATAACTTCAGTGGAACCATGTTTAGAACAGTCTATGCAGAGGCTTGCTCTCAGCTGGGTATTGTTGTGGGAGGGAATGTGTAACTTGGGAACAGGCCATTCAACCCATCTAGACCATGCTAACTATTTAGATCCATTCAAGCCACCCGCCATTCTTTCTATTTCATAATCAGCCTCTGTGGCAGAGAATAGAGTTGCTGCCTCACAGCGCCGGAGACCCGGGTTCGATCCTGACTACGGGGTTTGCACATTCTCCCTGTGACCGCGTGGGTTTTTCTCCGGGTGCTTCGGTTTCCTCCCACTACAAAAACGCACAAGTTTACAGAATCGGCTTCAACAAAACAAAATTGTACATTGTCCCTAGTGTGGAGGATAGTGCTAGCGTACGGGGTGATCGCTGGTCGGCGATGAAGGGCCTGTTCCCGCGCTGCATCTCTAAAGCCCAAAGTAAAGCCTAATTGTAAAATCAAGGCATTGTTTAAACTGGGAGCACACACGGGAACAAAGGGTCGTGGTGGAAGGTGTTACTTCAGATATGTGAAAAGAAAGAGATCAGTTAAAACAAATGTAGGTCCCTGCAGTCAGAAACAGGGGAGTTGATCATGGGGAACAAGGATATGGCGGACCAATTGAATAACTACTTTGGTTCCGTCTTCACTAAGGAAGACATAAATAATTTGCAGGAAATAGCAGGGAACCGCGGGTCAAAGGAGTTGGAGGAATTGAGTGAAATCCAGGTTAGCCGGGAAGTGGTGTTGGGTAAATTGAATGGATTAAAGGCCGATAAATCCCCAGGGCCAGATAGGCTGCATCCCAGAGTACTTAAGGAAGTAGCTCCAGAAATAGTGGATGCATTAGTAATAATCTTTCAAAACTCTTTAGATTCTGGAGTAGTTCCTGAAGATTGGCGGGTAGCAAACGTAACCCCACTTTTTAAGAAGGGAGGGAGAGAGAAAATGGGGAATTACAGACCAGTTAGTCTAACATCAGTAGTGGGGAAACTGCTAGAGTCAGTTATTAAAGATGGGATAGCAGAACATTTGGAAAGTGGTGAAATCATTGGACAAAGTCAGCATGGATTTACGAAAGGTAAATCATGTCTGACGAATCTTATAGAATTTTTCGAGGATGTAACTAGTAGCGTGGATAGGGGAGAACCAGTGGATGTGGTGTATCTGGACTTCCAGAAGGCTTTCGACAAGGTCCCACATAAGAAATTAGTATACAAACTTAAAGCACAAGGCATTGGGGGTTCAGTATTGATGTGGATAGAGAACTGGCTGGCAAACAGGAAGCAAAGAGTAGGAGTAAACGGGTCCTTTTCACAATGGCAGGCAGTGACTAATGGGGTATCCCAAGGCTCAGTACTGGGACCCCAGCTATTTACAATATATATTAATGATCTGGATGAGGGAATTGAAGGCAATATCTCCAAGTTTGCGGATGACACTAAGCTGGGGGGCAGTGTTAGGTGTGAGGAGGATGCTAGGAGACTGCAGGGTGACTTAGATAGGCTGGGTGAGTGGGCAAATGTTTGGCAGATGCAGTATAATGTGGATAAATGTGAGGTTATCCATTTTGGTGGCAAAAACAGGAAAGCAGACTATTATCTAAATGGTGGCCGATTAGGAAAAGGGGAGATGCAGCGAGACCTGGGTGTCATGGTACACCAGTCATTGAAGGTAGGCATGCAGGTGCAGCAGGCAGTAAAGAAAGCGAATGGTATGTTAGCTTTCATTGCAAAAGGATTTGAGTATAGGAGCAGAGAGGTTCTACTGCAGTTGTACAGGGTCTTGGTGAGACCACACCTGGAGTATTGCGTACAGTTTTGGTCTCCAAATATGAGGAAGGACATTATTGCCATAGAGGGAGTGCAGAGACGGTTCACCAGACTGATTCCTGGGATGTCAGGACTGTCTTATGAAGAAAGACTGGATAGACTTGGTTTATACTCTCTAGAATTTAGAAGATTGAGAGGGGATCTTATAGAAACTTACAAAATTCTTAAGGGGTTGGACAGGCTAGATGCAGGAAGATTGTTCCCGATGTTGGGGAAGTCCAGGACAAGGGGTCACAGATTAAGGATAAAGGGAAGATCCTTTAAAACCGAGATGAGAAGAACTTTTTTCACGCAGAGAGTGGTGAATCTCTGGAACTCTCTGCCACAGAGGGTAGTTGAGGCCAGTTCATTGGCTATATTTAAGAGGGGGAGTTAGATGTGGCCCTTGTGGCTAAGGGGATCAGGGGGTATGGAGAGAAGGCAGGTACGGGATACTGAGTTGGATGATCAGCCATGATCATATTGAATGGCGGTGCAGGCTCGAAGGGCCGAATGGCCTACTCTTGCACCTAATTTCTATGTTTCTATGTTTCTATGTTTCAGCTGGACGACTGTGACATTGGTGTTGTGCAGGGATCTGTGCTGGGTTCTTTGTGAAATTGCAGGCTTCAAGAGTACCTGCTGAGGGACGCACTGAAGCTAGGTGCAGCCAACGGCAAGGCTCAGTGGGGGAGGACCACAGTCTAGGGTCCTTCCGCTGCTGGACATTGGGGGGCAGGGTGTGGTGGAGACGCCCCTCAAAAAATAAGGGAAGGGATTCCGCGGCAGTGGGCCACATGATTAGCAAGGGTGGGGGATAAATTTGTGTAAGCAGTATTGAATGTATGTATAGCCTCTGAGAATGTTGGATGGAGTTTTGTCAGGATCATGTCTTGTATATATTTATTTCCCGAATAAAGTATAATTTGAAAAACAAAATGTGTGGGTGTGTAATTGTGTGTGGGTGTGTAATTGTATATATATGTGTGTGTGTGTATATGTGTATATATATATGTGTGTGTGTATATATATATATGTGTGTGTAGTGTATGTGTGTATATATGTGTGTGTGTGTGTGTGCCTGTGTGTGTGTGTGTGTGGGTATATGTGTGCGTGTGTGTGTGTGTGTGTGTGTGTGTTGTGTGTCTGTGTGTGTGTGAGTGTGTGTGTGCATGAGTGTGAGTGTGAGTGTGTGTGTGTGTGTGTGTGAGTGGCGTGAGTGTGAGTGTGAGTGTGTGTGCGTGTGTGTGGATGAGTGTGGATGTGTGTATGGGTGTATGTGGGGGATGTGTGTGTATGGATGCGTGTGCGCATGTGTGTGTGTGTGTGCGTGTATGTGTGCGTGTGTGTGTGATTGTGTGTGTGTGTGTGTAAGTGTGAGTGTGTGTGTGCGCGAGTGTGAGTGTGAGTGTGTGTATATCGGGACAGTCAGGAGTTATGGGGAGAAGGCAGGAGAATGGGGTTGAGCGGGATAGATAGATCAGCCATGATTGAATGGCGGAGTAGACTCGATGGGCCGAATGGCCTAATTCCGCTCCTATCACTTATGAACGTGAAAGTTGGTGGAGCTGTGGGCAGTGAGGAAGGTTGCCTGAGATTAGTCACAGAAGGACGGAGATTAGTTACAGATACAAATGGCCTCCTCCCGCTTCAGTTGCTCATGTTTTTGCTGGGAATATAAATCTCACACTGGTTGTCCATCCATGCATGGCCTGCAGAGATTAACTGCACTAAGAGATATTCTCCCTGATGCTTTGTTTAAGATATATTTTGGCCTTCCTTTCAGTTGTGCACCTTTACACAATAAATCGACGACAACGATGGTGAGCGAATGCAAATGTAACGTTTTATCCGAGACAGGCAGTCTGAAGCAGGGAGAAGAGGTCAGACACAAAGATATCAACATCAGCAGCAAAGCTTTCATGTCAATCTTACATGACATGTAAACAGCCAGCCAAGGTACACAGAGAACAGATCTGCTGCTTGCAGCAGTTTGTCGAATTTAACACGCTGCATTTTAGTTTAGTTTAGTTTGGCTCAGGGATACAACCCCAAACAGACCCCTTTGGCCCACCGAGTCCGCACCGACCAGCGATCCCTGCTCAACCCTGCACACACTCGGGACAATTTTACGCTTACACCAAACCAGTTAATCTACAAACCTGCACGCCTTTGGAGTGTGGGAGGAAACCGGAGCACCCGGAGTAAACCCACGGGGAGAACGTACAAACTCCGTGCAGACAAGCACCCGTAGTCGGGATTGAACCCGGGTCACTGCCGCTGTAAGGCAGCAACTCTACTGCTGTGCCACCGTGCCGCCCCATTTGTCACCATTGCTTTAAGACACCTAATTCTTGAAATCGGAGCCACCTTTGACAACATACAATCAGAGACTTTTTTGGTGGGATTGGTACGCCTTACAACACTTCTACAAATTTATTTTATTTTACAAGGCAGGGCCTTCCGCCTTGAGGGAAAGAGGGAATCCAGGGGCAAACGTGTAGGAAGAGAGGGACATAACATGATGGAGGTGGGAAGGAAGGGGGTTAAGTGGGAAAAGGTGGGTGTGATAAGAGAAGAGGTCTATGGATAGAAGGTGTGGTTCTTCTTAGGCCCCCTTCGGACACGGCTGACCATGGGTGTCTCCAGGGTTGGAGGACGCCTGTGCGTGACTTTGTTTAACGTGGAGAGACTGGTGCATAGACAGCCACCCCACGGTCCTTGACAGATCTGGGTCAGGAGCCAGTGGCATGGAGTCCAAGACGACCGGAGACCCTTTTCTGCTGCAGCCTTCATCCGCCTTCAGACCGTTGTGACGCTCCAATTAAGGTCAGCCATCGTCCTACGCCTGTTCCACCGTTGAGGTCTTGGTTGGATTTTTCTTTGTCAGAGACCTCCTCCTCGACCTTGCCTGCCAGGAGCATCGCTCCAGACGGCATCGCTCTCAGGATCTCAGGACCACACAAGGTTCTCCACCACGACAAGCTGAAGGTTTATGGGTTACCAGCAATCACCCCATATACTAGTACTCTCCTGGGCACCAAGGGACCATCTACAATTTTACCGAAGCCAATTAACCTACAAATGTACTCCTTTTGGAGTGTGGGAGGAAACCGGAGCACCTGGAGAAAACCCACACAGTCACAGGGAGATGCTGCCTTACAGCACCAGGGACCTCGGTTCTATTCTGACTATGGGTGCTTGCCAGTACAGAGTTTGTACGTTCTCCCCGTGACCTGCGTGGGTTGTCTCCGGGTGCTCCGGTTTCCTACCACACTCCAAAGACGTAGTTGGGACAATTGTTAATTAGTTGGGATAATTGTAAATTGTACCTGGCGTGTATAGGATAGTGTTAATGTGTGGGGATCGCTGGTCGGCGCGGGCTCGGTGGGTCGAAGGGCTTGTTTCTGCGCTGAATCTCTAAACTAAACTACGATGCTTCGGAATATCCTGTTGCCATGTCAGTTTATATAAATACAAAGTGTTTTTTTTCTCTGTTGCTTAACTACAAGACACAATGGCGCGGCGCTACAGTTGCTGCCGAACAGCGCTTACAGCGCCGGAGACCCAGGTTCAATCCCGACCACGGGTGCTGTCTATACGGACAGAGCTTGTACGTTCTCCCCGTGACCGCGTGGGTTTCTAACGTGTGAATCAGCTTGGGATTTTCTTTAAATAGACATTTCATGGCCTGTTATGCACTTCTGATCCAATGATTCAGTCTGAAGAAGGTCCCAACCTGAAATGTCACTCATCCTTTTTCTCCAGAGATGCTGCCTGAGCCGCTGAGTTACTTCTGCATCTTGTGCCTATCTTTGGCGTATGCAATTCCAGCATCTGCAGTTCCTTTCCACACATTTTGAACTAATCTAAACTAAACTAAATTAAACTAATCTAAACAGTGGTGGAGTTGCTGCCTCACAGCGCCAGAGACCAGGGTTCGATCCTGACTATGGGTGCTGTCTGTACGGAGTTTGTACATTCTCCCCGTGACCGAGATCTTCAGTTTCCTCCGACACTCCAAAGACGGTGCAGGTTTGTAGGTTAATCGGTTTGGTGTATGTGAAAATTTTCCCGAGTGTGTGTAAGACAGTGTCAATGTGCGGGGATCGCTGGTCGGCGCGGGCTCGGTGGGCCGAAGGGCCTGTTTCCGCGCTGTATCTCTAAACTAAACTAAGATGCTTCAGAACATCCTGTGGCCATGAAAGATTATATAAATGCAAAGCGTTCTTTTCTCTGTTGCGTAACTAAACGACTGAGCATTAATTAAATGGCATCAAAGTGCAGCAGATGCTGAAATTAGAGAAAATTAAATATCTCTGCCTTTCTGCAAACGTCAGTTGTGAATTGACAGTTCCCTCATCTAAGGGCTGCCATCTTGTATTTAATGTAGCAATGTTTACTGATGTACCTACAAAATGCCTTGGGGAAATTGCATAGTGTTTCCACTTCCATAAACATATTTATGATGTTGTCACACACGCTGGCTAAATAAACATTTACCTGTAAACAGAACACTTCTTCTGAACATACGCACTTATTCTGAACATATTACGCTGAATATACCCACCAACATCTGAGTGAAAAAGTTGACCCTCAATTTCCTATTTAATTTTGCTCCTCTCACCTTAAACCTGTGTCCCTTATCGTATATCTATACTCTGTAAATGGCTCGATTGTAATCATGTATTGTCTTTCTGCTGACTGGTTGGCTCACAGCAAAAATCTTTTCACTGTACCTCGGTACACGTGACAATAAATTAAACTGATGTCCCTTGGCGCTGCACAGTGGCAGTAGACAATAGACAATAGGTGCAGGAGTAGGCCATTCGGCCCTTCGAGCGGTGACGCAGCGGTTGAGTTGCTGCCTTACAGCGCGGAGACCTAGGTTTGATCCTGAGTTTGGGTGCTTGTCTGTACGGAGTTTGCACGCTCTCCTCGTGACCTGCGTAGGTTTTCTCCGAGATCTCCGGTTTCCTCCCACAATCCAAAGACGTGCAGGTTTGTAGGTTAATTGGCTTGGTATAAATGTATAAATGTAAAAACTGCCCCCAGTGTGTTGGATAGTGTTAATGTGCGGGGATCGCTGGTCAGTGTGGACTCAGTGGGCCAAAGGGCCCATTTCCGCGCTGGATCTCCAAATTAAAATAAGCTAAACAAGAAGACATTGTAACTGGGAGCAGCTGGTAGAATGTCCCTTGATGTACTGTATACACAATGACAGAGTATACATCAGGCATCTTCCATGTCTCAGGGATCTCATTTCCAAAACAACAAACGGTGGCGCAGTGGGTAGAGTTGCTGTCTTACAGCGAATGCAGCGCCAGAGACCCCAGTTCGATCCCGACTACGGGTGCTGTCTGTACGGAGTTTGCACGTTATCCCCTTGATCTGCGTGGGTTTTCTCCGAGACCTTCCCTTTCTCCTCACGCTCCAAAGACGTACAGGTTTGTCAGTTAATTGGGTTTGGCATAAATGTAAACATTGTCCCTAGTGGGTGGAGGAATAGTGTTAATGTGTGGGGATCGCTGGTTGGTGCGGACATGGTGGGCTGAAGGGCCTGTTTCCGAGCTGTATCTCTATACTAAACTAAACTAAACAAGCAATGGAAGAAAATAGACAAAATGCAGGAGAAACTCAGTGACCCGAAGACCCGAAACGTCACCTATTCCTTCTCTCCAGAGATGCTGCCTCACCCGCTGAGTTTCTCCAGCATTTTTGTCTACCTTTGATTTTTCCAGCATCTGCAGCTCTTTCTTGAAGAAATTTAAAAAAAGATGATTTAAAAAAATTGTGATTTTGATTGCAATTTGTAAATTTGGATGCAGTAATGCTTGTATTATGCGGCCCCAAATGATGAAACATGATTGCAACAAAGTCTGCATCAAAATGCCCTGTCTCTTATATATCCTTCAAACCATTTGGCCATGACTTGATCATAAATATTTTGCTGCTGTTGTGTAATTGCCTTCTATCAAGACATTACGTTTCGCTAGATCATCGCCCGGAGAACTGCCCCAACCTAATGCAAGACATCAGTGCTTTTGTGTGGTCCAGGAGAAAGGGCTTCAACCTTTTTAACATGCAACAATCTTCTGATCTAATGATGCAGTTTAAATCTATCATCATTTTGCCCTTCCCCATCTGTCCTCCAGTCCTGTAACAATTAATCTCAAACTGGATTTGCAATTTGTATCCAAATTTGAGGAAGAATTTTCTTGCTATTGAGGGAGTGCAGCGTAGGGTTCACCAGGTTAATTCCCGGGATGGCGGGACTGTCATATGCTGAGAGAATGGAGCAGCTGGGCTTGTATACTCTGGAATTTAGGATGAGAGAGGATCATATTGAAACATATAAGATTATTAAGGGTTTGGACAGGCTAGAGGCAGGAAATGTGTTCCCGATGTTGGGGGAGTGCAGAACCAGGGGCAACAGTTTAAGAATAAGGGGTAAGCCATATAGAACGGAGATGAGGAAACACTTTTTCACACAGAGAGTTGTGAGTATGTGGAATTCTCTGCCACAGAAGGCGGTGGAGGCCGGTTCTCTGGATACTTTCAAAAGAGAGTGAGATAGAGCTCTTAAAGATAGCGGAGTCAGGGGATATGGGGAGAAGGCAGGAACGGGGTACTGATTGTAGATGATCAGCCATGATCACATTGAATGGCGGTGCTGGCTCGATGGGCCAAATGGCCTACTCCTGCTCCAATTGTCTATTGCCTATTGTCTATTGGGGATTAGAACGTAGCACAGAGACAGGCCCTTCAGCCCACAATGTCGCTGCCAGATTTTTCTCAGTAGTACTCTCCCCACTGATCGCACTGTCCTCCATGTGCATCTCCTTGATGAACACAGATGAGTCGTACCCATATGAGTTCTCTCCAGAGATGCCGCTTGTCCCGCTGAATCACTCCAGCTTTCTGTGTCTATCTTCGGTGTGAACCAGCATCTGCAGTTCCTTCCTACACATTTTGTCTGCTCCACTGCGAAATCTCATCAAGGAACGCCTGCTTTGAACAAGTTCCCCTCCTCTCTCCGACGAGAGTTCTGCAGCATCCTCTCTCGCTGTCTCTCAGTTTGACGAAGGGCTCTCGACCCGAAACGTCACCCATTCCTTCCCATCACCATTATAACACGGAAGACAGACAAAAAATGCTTGAGTAACTCAATGGGACAGACAGCATCTCTGGAGAGAAGGAACGGGTGACGTTTTGGGTCGAGACCCTTCTCATCATCCGTTCCTTCTATCCAGATATCCTGCCTGCCCCGCTGAGTTACTCCAGCATTTTGTGTCTATCTTCGATGCAAACCAGCATCTGCAGTTCCTTCCTGCACAAACTACAATCTGTGTTTCCAAACACAAATTCTTTATCCTTTATCCCTGAGCAGACTAACCTTCCCCCTGGATACCCTGGACATGCTTAATATAAGCATAAAAAGCCTTGGGGCTTTCTTTAAATCGACCCGCCAAAGATATTTCATGGCCTGTTTTGGAGTTCTGATCCAATGATTCAATCTGAAGAAGTGTCCCGACCTGAAACGTCACCCATCCTTTTTCTCCAGAGATGCTGCCTGTCCCGCTGAGTGACTCCAGCATTTTCTGCTTTCCTTCCCTCTAAACCTTTCCCAATCCGTGAACCTGTCCAAGTGTCTTTTAAGTGACAAGTGGCATGGTACCTGATGGAGTTTTGATGAGCTTCACTCTGCGCCCCCCCCCCCCCCCCCCCCCCTTTCTGCACCCATTGCTTCCATATGGGGGCGCAGCCCAGACCATCATAGAATGAGTCTGAAGAAGGGTCTCGACCCAAAACATCACCCGTTCCTTCTCTCCAGAGATGCTGCCTGTCCCGCTGAGTTGCTCCAGCTTTTTGTGTCTATCTTTGGTTTAAACCGGCATCTGCAGTTCCTTCCTGCACAAACAGAGTGCAGGGATAGGTGCAACCGAGGTGAAGCACACACCATTGAGTGCACCCATGACTCATCCCATTACCTCCCTGATGCAAGAGGCTTCCTCATCAATGGCACAATAGCTGTGCGCCCATTAATGTCCTCCCCCACACCACCCTCTCTGCAGCTTGTGACTGGGAATCCCGATAAAGGTCAAGGCTCGAACCTTGCACTGTTTATTTATCCTGGCTCCTTAACTTTCATCTTTGGCCAAATTAATCAAAGCCTGGCCATGAATATTGTTTAATTAAATTTGAATACTAGTGTGTGCATGACCTAGTCACTCGCCTGGCTTTTTATTTTGTTTCTATGCCCCCCCCCCCCCCCCCCCCCCTTATTGCCTGGCAACGTTACTGATAAAACACCAAATGGACATCCCACAAGCGTACGATATTTGAAATGACAAATAATATCAGTGGCGCAGCTGGTATGACCTGGGATGTCAGGACTTTCATATGAAGAAAGACTGGATAGACTCGGTTTGTACACGCTAGAATTTAGAAGATTGAGGGGGGACCTTATAGAAACTTACAAAATTCTTAGGGGGTTGGACAGGCTAGATGCAGGAAGATTGTTCCCGATGTTGGGGAAGTCCAGGACAAGGGGTCACAGTTTAAGGATAGAGGGGGAAATCCTTTAGGACCGAGATGAGAAAAACATTTTTCACGCAGAGTGGTGAGTCTCTGGAACTCTCTGCCACAGAAGGTAGTTGAGGCCAGTTCATTGGCTATATTTAATGTGGCCCTTGTGGCAAAAGGGATCAGGGGGTATGGAGAGAAGGCAGGTACGGGATACTGAGTTGGATGATCAGCCATGATCATATTGAATGGCGGTGCAGGCTCGAAGGGCCAAATGGCCTACTCCTGCACCTATTTTCTATGTTTCAATGTTTCTATGGTAGAGCTGCTGCTTCATACAAACAGTCCAGCAGAGCATTGCCACAGCGAAATGCATCCCTGTAAGCAAGTGTGCAGAAATAGTCCACTGAGTCCGCATGCAAGAGGCGACATGTTTCTGTGTCATTTTCCAAGTCCAGCCCAGTCTAGTTGTTATGTGTGGTGCCCGACCCAGGCGAGCCCCAGGCTGCTGCCGTAGTCTTGGCTCATTCAAATCCAAGGGATTCAATATGAACTGATGCAGACCATTAAAGTTGCCAGTATCTTCTTCCCGCCTGAATTGCAGGAATGTCCCGCAAATGTTTGGGATCAGTGCTATTCGTGGATCATGGAGCCATACAGCGTGGAAACAAGCACATCGACCCAACTTCCCCATGCTGACCAAGTTGCCCCATCTACACTGTCCCATCTGCCTATGTTTGGCCCGTATCCCTTTTGAAGAAGGGTCTCGACGTGAAACGTCACCCGTTCCTTCTCTCCAGAGATGCTGCCTGTCTCGCTGAGTTGCTCCAGCTCTTTGTGTCTCTCTTCTCTTTTCTTTAGTTTGACTTGATTTAGTTTAGTTTAGTTTAGTTTAGTTTAGTTTAGTTTAGTTTAGTTTAGTTTAGTTTAGTTGAGAGATACAGCATGGAAACAGACCCCCTACGGCCCACCGAGTCAACGCCAACCATCAATAACCCATAGGTAGATACAAATGCTGGAGAAACTCAGCGGGTGAGGCAGCATCTATGGAGCGAAGGAATAGGTGACGTTTCGGGTCGAGACCCTTCTTCAGACTGATTTGGGGATGGGTGTGGGGGAGGGCAGGAAGAAGAATGGAAGAGGAGGAGGCAGTGGGCCGTGGGAGAGATGGGAAGGGGAGGGGAAACAGAGAGAAAGCAAGGACTATCTGAAATTGGAGAAGTCAACGTTGATACTACTGGGGTGTAGACTACCCAAGCGAAATATGAGGTGCTGCCACACCCCAGCGGTATGAACATTGACCTCCAATTTCAGGTAGTCCTTGCTTTCTCCCTCTTTCCCCTCCCCTTCCCAGCTCTCCCACAGCCCACTGCCTCCTCCTCTTCCTTTCTTCTTCCCACCCCCCACCGCTCCCCCCCCCACATCAGTCTGAAGAAAGGTCTCGACCCGAAACATCACCTATTCCTTCGTTCCATAGATGCTGCCTCACCCGCTGAGTTCCTCCAGCATTTTTATCTACCTTCGATTTTTCCAGCATCTGCAGTTCCTTCTTAAACATCAGTAACCCATTCATTCGTTCCATGTTATCTAACTATCGCACCCTACACACACTAGGCACAATTTTCAGAAACCAATTAACCCCACTAACCTGCAGGTCTTTGGAGTGTGGGAGGAAACTGGAGCACCCGGAGAAAACCCACGCAGGTCACGGGGAGAACGTGCAAACTCCGTACAGACAGCACCCATGGTTAGGAATGAACCCGGGTCTCTGGCGCTGTGAGGCAGCAACTCTACCGCTGCGCCACTGTGCCACCTGCTAAACCTCTCCTATCCATGTACCTGTCCGAACGTCTTTTAAATGCTGTTATGGAACCTGTCTCA
The DNA here is from genome assembly GCF_028641065.1 of Leucoraja erinaceus. Classification (NCBI taxonomy): domain Eukaryota; kingdom Metazoa; phylum Chordata; class Chondrichthyes; order Rajiformes; family Rajidae; genus Leucoraja; species Leucoraja erinaceus. The sequence continues at coordinate 14,050,283 of NC_073385.1, forward strand.
ACTACCTCCTTTGGCAGCTCGTTCCATGTCCTCACCGCCCTCTTGTGTGTAAAAATTGCCCCTCAGGTTCCTATTAAATCTTTCCCTCAGCTCCGAGAGATTGCATAGAGCAGCGAGGTTTATTTGGCGCGTGGTGTGGGCTGATTCATTTTCCTTCTGGCAGCTGAAATCAAATTATTCATCTTAGTTGATGGCAGCTTTCAGTACACAAAGACAGCTGGCAATGTTGTACAGACCCCCAGCAGGAGACTCCCCGCTGCCCCTCTTGCCCACTGTATCGATCAGTCGCAGTCAAAGCCATGTTTACACTAAATACACTAATAAATAACGGTCGGCTTCACAAGCTTTGCCTGGTGTCTGCATTCCCCAAGTGGAATCAATCCTCCCCCATACAGGGCTTTCGCCACCGCGGGCACGCTTTGCGCGGGGCGGTCACGGTGGCGCAGCGGTAGAGTTGCTGCCTCACAGCGCCGGAGACCCGGGTTCGATCTCGACTACGAATGCTGTCTGCACGGAATTTGCTCGTTCTCCCCGTGTCCTATGTGGGTTTTCTCCAAGATCTTCGGTTTCCTACCACGCTCCAAAGACGTGCAGGTTTGTAGGTAAATTGGCTTGGTGTATGTAAAATGTCCCCAGTGTGCATAGGATAGTGTTAGTGTGCGGGGATCGCTGGTCAGTGTGGACTGGATGGGCCGAAGGGCCTGTTTCCGTGCTGTATCTCTAAACTAAACTAAACTAAATCTGCATTTGAGTGATACAGTGTGGAAATAGGTCCTTCGGCCCAACTTGCCCACACCGGCCAACATGTCCCAGCTACACTAGTCACGCCTGCCTGCGTTTGGTCCATATCCCTCCAAATTTGTCCTATCCAAGTACCTGTCTAATTGTTTCTTAAACGTTGAGATAGTCCCTGCCTCGACTGCCTCCTCTAGGTGCTTGCCCCATACACTCACCACCCACCACTCACAGCCCTGATAAATCTTTTCCCCTTCACCTTACACCTATGTCCTCTTGAAATAAATGATAAATTCATGAAATATAATGATAAATGATAAATAATCTTGAAGTAGGTGGATTCATGGCCAAGTAGAGAGAGGAACCACATTGAAACGTACAGAAGAGTGAAAGGCTTGGATGGAGTGGATGTGGAGAGGATGTTTCCACTGGTGGGAGAGTCTAGGACTAGTGGTCATAGCATCAGAATTAAAGGACGTTCTTTTAGGAAGGAGATGGGGAGAAATGTCTTTAGTCAGAGGGTGGTGAATAGTGTGAATATTCTCCCTGTGACCAGCGTGGGTTCTCTCCGAGATCTTCGGTTTCCTCCCACACTCCAAAGAGACGTACAGGTTTGTAGGTTAATTGGCTTGGTGTATGTCTACATTGTCCCTAGTGTGTGTAGGATAGCGTTCGTGTGCGAGGATCGCTGGTCGGCGTGGACTCGGTGGGCCGAAGGGGCCGTTTCCGCACTGTATCTCTCAACTACACTAAACTAGAAGACTGGGAATGGCACCAAGGCCAAGATCGTTTACTGGTTATGTCACCCGTCCTGACTTATTGATCCCCAGTCAAAGGTTCAATTCCCAGCAGAGCCGCTGCAGAATATTCAGTCAATTAATTAGATTTCGAATAAAGTCAATTACGAACTGGACTGTTGTGTAAACCCACTGACCTGTCGCCCTTGCTCGCTCAGGCAGGTTAGTGGCTCTGGACTCACTGGTGTGGACGGCTTTTAGTCAGAGGCTGGTGAATCTGTGGAACTCATTGCCACAGAAGGCTGAGGAGGCCAAGTCAATGAGTATCTTATAAGGCGGAGATTGTCAGATTCTTGATTGTGAGGGTGTGAGGGTTTATCGGGGAAGGCAGGAGATTGAGGTTAGGAGGGATAGATCAGCCATGATTGGATGGCGGAGAAGACTTGATGGGCCGAACGACCTATTTCATCTCCTAGAACCTATGAATTTATGACTTGGCTTCCCTCTACGATGGGTAAACAACCCTCTCAGTTCATGTGTAGGAAGGAAATGCAGATGTTGGTTTAAACCGAAGATAGATACAAAATGCTAGAGTAACTCAGTGGGGATAGGCAGTCTCTCTGGAGAGAAGGAATGGGTGACGGTTCGGGTCGAGAACCTTCTTCAGACTGAACTTCTGTCCTCCATCCATTCCCTCCCCAGATGCTGCCTGACCCGTGGAGTTCCTCCAGCTCTTGGTGTTTTTTGCAGTAAAAGTGTGCCCTGCCTGCAATGCTCTGAATGTATGAATGAATTAGTGAAGGAAACGCCAAAGGTAAGAAACATAGACAATAGGTGTCAGGAGGAGGCCATTCGGCCCTTCGAGCCAGCACCTCCATTCATTGTGATCATGGCTGATCGTCCCCAATCAATAACCCGTGCCTGCCTTCTCCCCATATCCCTTGATTCCACAAATTCACAACTCTCTGGGTGAAAAACTGTTCTTCTCACCTCAGAAGGAAACATAGAAACGAAGATAGATACAATATGCATAGAGTAAATCAGTGCAGGAGTAGGCCATTCGGCCCTTCGAAGCCTGCACCGCCGGGTCAATATGATCAGGCTGATCATCCAACTCATTACCCTGTACCTGCCTTCTCTCCATACCCTCTGATGCCCTTGGCCACAAGGGCCACATCTAACTCCCTCTTAAATATAGCCAATGAACTGGCCTCAACTACCCTCTGTGGTGCAGGAGAGGCCATTCCAGAGATTCACCACTCTCTGTGTGAAAAATGTTCTTCTCATCTCGGTTTTAAAGGATTTCCCCCTTATCCTTTAATTCCCCCTTAAATGACCTCCCCTTTATTCTAAGACTGTGGCCCCTGCTTCTGGACTCGCCCAACATTGGGAACATTTTTCCTGCATCTAGCTTGTGCAGTCCTTTTATAATTTTATATGTTTGGGGTCAGCGGTCAGAAAGGGACAGTGGGGGTTGGGATGTTGCGGGGGACATTGTAAGGTATTTGGGGGGGAACTTAAGACAACTTTGTCATCTTGCTACCAGAATATTAATGTCTCCATTGATGGTTTCACACTTCAAGATCATCGCCACCCAGTGTACAGGTTGAGTAATTACTCTTCACCTCTCCAGCACTCCAGCAATTGCAAGGAGACAGAAGGAACTGCAGAGGGTGGAAACTGGCACAAAACACAAAGTGCTGGAGGAACTGAGCGGGCTGGGCAGCATCCAGGGAGGGAGTGGACAGGCAAAGTTTCGAGAGAACCATTTCTTCAGATGTGGAAGATGGACACAAAAAGCTGGAGTAACTCAGCAGGGACAGGCAGCACCTCTGGAGAGAAGGAATGGGTGACAATAGACATCGCTGGTCGGCGAGGTGGGCCGAAGGGCCTGTTTCCACACTGTAATCTCTAAAAAAAAGATTGATGTTTCGGGTCGGGGACCTTCTTCAGACCAATATTGATACATCAGAAAGGACTGGTTCTCTGGATGCTTTCAAGAGAGACCTAGATAGGGCTCTTAAAAATAGCGGAGTCAGGGGATATGGGAGAAGGCAGGAACGGGGTACTGATTAGGGATGATCAACCATGATCACAGTGAATGGCGGTGCTGGCTCGAAGGGCCGAATGGCCTACTCCTGCACCTATTGTCTATTGTCTATTGTCTAAAAGGGTTAGAGGGACCTAACGCAGGCAAGTGGGACAAGTTTAGTCGGCACTAACATGTTGGGCTACTTACATTTAGCAATATGACTTCACAGTGACTTGTTTCCATGCTGTATAACACTATGATGTTGCATTGTTAAAAATAAATCATCCCAGTCATAGTGCGCTCAGTCTTCATAAGATGATGACTATAGAGTGCTGGTCTAATGTTGATATCAGGGAATAAGAAGACTGGTTGGTTCAACTCCCCCTCCCATTCCCGCACTGACCTTTCTGTCCTGGGCCTCCTCCATTGTCAGAGTGAGTGAGGCCCAGCGTACATTGGAGGAACAGCACCTCATATTTCGCTTGGGCAGCTTACACCCCAGTGGTATGACCATTGACTTCCCTAACTTCAAGTAACCCTTGCATTCCCTCTCTCTCTCAGTCCCTCCCCACCCTAGTTGTTGCAGTAGTTTCAATGTCGTCCTGGTGAGTTTCATTGTCTGTTTCTCGTTCTCACCTACCCCGCAGCTAAGCATTGGCCTGTTTCCTTCATCATCTTTTTTCTCATTCATTTGTACTGTATCTCTCCGCAACATCATCTATATCTCGCGGTTACCTCTCCCCTGCCTTTCGGTCTAAAGAAGGGCCTCGACCCGAAACGGCCATTTTCCCCAGAGATGCTGCCTGTCCCGCTGAGTTACTCTAGCTTTTGGCTTCTATCTTCGGTTTAAGCCAGCATCTGCAGCTCCTTCCTACCCAAAATGTAATGTCACCCACATTTTAGACAATAGACAACAGACAATAGGTGCAGGAGTAGGCCATTTGGCACTTTGAGCCAGCACCGCCATTCAATGTGATTATGGCTTATTCTTCTTCTTCTTGCGTATAACGTGCACAGCCTAAAGTTGTTGGACAACTTGCTCTATTTGATCTTATTTGATTGTGCACGCCGGGTTGATTGATCGAAACAGGGCGGACCATGTGAAGGTTGCAATCTCCCACCCCTGATCATGGCTGATCATCCCCAATCAGTACCCAGCTGCTGCCTTCTCCCCATATCCCCTGACTCCGCTCTCTTTTAGAGCCCGATCTAGCTCTCTCTTGAAAGTAACCAGAGAACCGGCCTCCGCCGCCCTCTGAGGCAGAGAATTCCACAGACTCACCACTCCCTGTGAGAAAAAGTATTTCCTCGTCTCCGTTCTAAATGGTTTACCCCTTATTCTTAAACTGTGGCCCCTGGTTCTGGACTCCCCCAACATCGGGAACATGTTTCCTGCCTCTAGCGTGTCCAAATCCTTAATAATCTTATATGTTTCAATTAGATCCACTCTCATCCGTCTAAACTCCAGACTATACAAGCCCAGCCGCTCCAGCCTCTCAGCATATGACAGGTGGACATGTGTGTGATAAGCTTGCTCCAGGGAGAACGGCAATGACAATTCTTTGATGAGCTCTCAGCAATGTGACTGCAGACAGATAGGAAAATTACTCTGTTGTGGTGGCTCCCAAGGGTCGTGCCATCATACTGTCGAACCCCTCGGCACGGGAGTGATTCAGTCCGGAGGCGGCCCTTAGCCAGAGGGTTTAAAGGCAGGGGTTTGGGTGCCATCTTTCTCTTGTTTGGTCTTCCCTACAACCGGGAGGAACATAATAAAAGGTGACTCTCAAAACACTGGACTTCGTGATTCCTTTTGAGACCCACGCACCACACTGTCACTGGACTGTTGCACCATACAAGGCAGAAGAGATTTTGTAAACATCCCTCAGAATGACATTCACCTTTAAGAAATGTTGCTCTTTTATTTTCTTTCATTTTGCCTTTACGTATTTCAGCTTTACCTTCTGCAGAGTCGAAGCTTCCAACGCTGTCGGCCGGCTCGGATAACGCTCGGGGTCCACATGCAAACAGCTGATAGCTTCACGAGAAGCTAGCCACGAGCTGGTAGCCACAGTTTAAGAATAAGGGGTAGGCCATTTAGAACAGAGATGAGGAAGAACTTTTCATCCAGTGAGTTGTGAATCTGTGGAATTCTCTGCCTGGATACAGGGCGGTGGAGGCTCTGGATACTTTCAACATAGAAGCATAGAAACATAGAAAATAGGTGCAGGAGTAGGCCATTCAGCCCTTCAAGCTTGCAACGCCATTCAATATGATCATGGCTGATCATCTAACTCAGTATCCTGTACCTGCTTTCTCTCCATACCCCCTGATCCCTTTAGCCACAAGGGCCACATCTAACTCCCTCTTAAATATAGCCAATGAACTGGCCTCAACTACCTTCTGTGGTAGAGAATTCCACAGATTCACCACTCTGTGTGAAAAATGTTTTTCTCCTCTCGGTCCTAAAGGATTTCCCCTTTATCCTTAAACTGTGACCCCTTGTCCTGGGCTTCCCCAATATCGGGAACAATCTTCCTGCAACTAGCCTGTCCAACCCCTTAAGAATTTTGTAAGTTCCTATAAGATACCCCCTCAATCTTCTAGTATTGGAGTATTGCGTACAGATTTTGTCTCAAAATCTGAGGAAAGACATTCTTGACATAGAGGGAGTACGGAGAAGGTTCACCAGACTGATTCCTGGGATGTCAGGACTTTCATATGAAGAAAGACTGGATAGACTCGGCTTGTACCCGCTAGAATTTAGAAGATTGAGGGGGGATCTTATAGAAACTTACAAAATTCTTAAGGGGTTGGACACGCTAGATGCAGGAAGATTGTTCCTGATGTTGGGGAAGTCATAGTTTAAGGATAAGGGGGAAATCTTTTAGGACCGAGATGAGAAAAACATTTTTCACACAGAGAGTGGTGAATCTCTGGAACCCTCTGCCACAGAAGGTAGTTGAGGCCAGTTCATTGGCTATATTTTAGAGGGAGTTAGATGTGGCCCTTGTGGCTAAAGGGATCAGGGGGTATGGAGAGAAGGCAGGTACAGGATACTGAGTTGGATGATGCCATGATCATATTGAATGGCGGTGCAGGCTCGAAGGGCCGAATGGCCTACTCCTGCACCTATTTTCTATGTTTCTATGTTTTTATCTCTCTACATCACCGTCTATATCTCTCATTTCCCTTTCTCCTGGTCCTCGAATTACCTCCTCTGGCCAAGCTGAAGTTATTCAGCTACTTTATTTGGGACATCCGTTTTAGTCACCAGAAACCCAACAGAATCAGTCTGAGTGTGAAAATACACATTTTGCTTTGCTTGTCCCGCAAGCATTAAAGATCATACAGATTACTATTTTTTACTGCAGTCCCTGGCTCTATAATTCATTTTGACTAAAAGGGTTGTCATGTACATAACTCATAACAATGCATTTTTCCGCCTAGGATACAAACTTGCAGCAATTTTTGTTTTTATTTCACATTAATACTTTATCCAGCAGTTAGCCAGTGCAGCTCATCGAGTGGCGCAGTGGTAGAGCTACTGCCTCACAGCGCCAGAGACCCAGGTTCGATCCTGACTATGGGTGCTGTCTGCACTGAGTTTGTACGTTCTCGCTGTGACCAAGAGACAAGAGAGACAAGAGACGTTTTATTGTCGCATGTACCAATTGCTACAGAGAAATTTGTGGTCACCATACACTAGCATCTGCCAATCTTCCCTGTCCCGCCTGCAACTGGTCCAAAACGCCGCAGCGAGACTCCTGACGGGCACCCGAACAAGGGAACACATCACCCCGACTCTGGCCTCTCTCCACTGGCTCCCTGTGGGGTTCCGAATAAATTTCAAGATCCTCCTTTATGTTTACAAAGGGGTTTGCCCCCACCTACATCAATAGTCTGCTTACCAACCACACCACCTCCAGGTCCCTCAGATCGGCCGACTTGGGGTTACTGAACATCCCGCGGCCTAGGCATAAGCTCAGGGGCGACCGCACCTTTGCGGTTGCAGCTCCTAGACTGTGGAACAGCATCCCTCTTCCCATCAGAACTGCCCCCTCCATCGACTCCTTTAAGTCGAGACTTAAAACTCATCTTTCAAGCCTTTCTTGACGTCCTCTGATTGAGGGCTATATGTATGTATTTATGTACGTACTTAATCTATGAACCACTGTTGTATAACGTTAGTACCTCCACCAATGTAAAGCACTTTGGCCAACGAGAGTTGTTTTTTAAATGTGCTATAGAAATAAAAGTGACTTGTCTTGCTTGACTTGACTTGACACACAGCTACAAATAAAAAAGAACACACACACGATAGTCTTTAACATAGACATCCTCACACAGCGGAATCAAAGTTTCCCACTGTGAGGGAAGGCACCAAAGTTCAGTCATCCTCCTCTGTTGTCCTCTGTTGTTCACCCGTGGTCAGGGGGCTCCCGAACCCCTCGCTGTCGCCACTATGGGCGGCCCGATGTTCAGGCCCTCTCGCCGGGATGATGGAACTCCGAAGTCGGAACGGGAGAACCTTCTCAGCGGCATGGACATCCAAATCGGCCACTTCTTGTGGGTTTTCTCCTGGTGCTCCGGTTTCCCCCCACGTGCAGGTTTGTAGGTTGATTAGCTTCGGTAAATTGTCCCTAGTCGGTACGATAGAACTAGTGAATGGGTGATTGGTGGTCGGCATGGACTCGATGGGCCAAAGGGCCTGTTGCCACAATGTGTCTCTAAACTAAACTAAACTAAACTAAACTAAACTAAACTAATGAAAGTGAAAATAATGGACAATATGAACAAGCCATGACATAATTTAACAAATATCTGGATAAGAATCCAGATTACAAAACGTGGCAAGCAATGGGTGGCATGATGACGCAGCTGTAGAGCTGCTGCCTCATGGCGCCAGAGACCCAGGTTCATTCCTGACCTCTGGTGCTGTCTGTGCGGAGTAGGCACGTTCTCTCTGTGGCCGCATGGGTTTCCTCCGTGTGCTACAGTTTCCTCCCACATACCACAGACAAGAGGGTTTGCGGGTTAATTGGCCTCCATGAAAAACAAGTTTGCCAAATCTGCAGCAAGTGGATGAGAAAGTGGGATAACATAGAACGGTGATCGATGGTCGGCAGGGACTTGGTGGCCTGGATGGTCTATTTCAAACTGTATCTCTAAATTGAACCATTAAGTGCTAATAAATATTATTATTATAGAAAGATACTTGATAATTGGTATTGACATGGTGGGCCAAAGAGTCTATTTCTGTGCAGTATGAATTCTATGTATAATTATCAAGATAGTTAGAGAAGCCTAAGATCGTATTAAGCCTAGATAGAGTGGATTTGCAGAGGATGTTTCCACTAGTGGAAGAGTCTAGGACCAGAGCCCATAGCCTCAGAATAAAAGAGTGTACCTTTAGAAAGATGAGGAGGAATTTCTCTAGTCAGATGGTGGTGAATCTGTGTAGATCTGAGGCAGAGAATTCCACAAACTCACAACTCTCTGTGTGAAAAAGTGTTTCCTCATCTCCGTTCTAAATGGCTTACCCCTTATTCTTAAACTGTGGCCCCTGGTTCTGGATTCCCCCAAAATTGGGAACATGAGAGGGAAAAATGGATCAGCCATGATCGAGTGGTGGAGTAGACTTGATGGGCTGAATGTCCTTATTTTTTTTCCGATGTCTTATTACGTTGGAACATGGTGGGGCAATCAACAAAATGGGCTGAAACCCGAGGGAGCAACATCAGCAGCCGAACTAACTGGAATCTCCACCTCTTTGTAAAAGGTTTTTGTTATTTTCCCCAAGGTATTTAGAAGGTAAGGTGGGTGGCACAGTGGTAGAGTTACTGCCGTGCAGCGCCAGGAACCCGGGTTCATTCCTGAGTACGGGTGCTGTCTGTGCGGAGTTTGCACGTTCTCCCCGTGACCTGCGTGGGTTTCCTCCGAGATCTTCTGTTTCCTCCCGCACTCCAAAAAAAGGTACAGGTTTGTAGGATAATTGGCTCGGTGTTAATGTAAAATTGTCCCTAGAGCGTGTGTAGGATAGTGTTAGTGTACGGGGATCGCTGGGCGGCGCGGACTCGGTGGGCGAAGGGCCCGTTTCTGCACTGTATCTCTAAACTAAACTACAAAGCAGAAAATCTGGTCAAAAGCATAAGGCTATTAATTAATGCAGATTATCTCTTGGCTGAAGAGCTTTGGAGAGAAGGATGAAACTCAGTAGCCTTCCTTAGAAGTTGTCAGACTGTGCAATTCCTGAAACTTAGACTAAGATAGTCCAGTCAAAGATGTAGGGATATCTATTATTTAAAGCCAGACAGCGTTTTAATGCAGATGTGTCTTTGTCCCAGATCTCGCCTTTCGAAATTGCTCTGGCATCTGGTAATGTGTTTTCCAAAGCATTTTTGGAAACGAGATTATATAAAGTAAATTTTCACAATGGCATGATTGGTAATGTAATGAAATAAATGCACTGCCAAACGCATTTCCCATCAGCAAATGTTAATTATATATAACAGAAGTACGTGCATGTGGATTTATATGCACACACAATCGCACATATGCTTACATGCACAAGAGCAACACACACAGACACACGCACATATGCTCACACACACAAGAGCAACACACACAGACACATACATGCACACATATGCTCACACACACATGCATACTCACACAAACACAATACGCTAACGCACACACATAACACAGACACACACACACACACAATACAGACACACACACATATGCTTACACACACAACAAAAACACACACACACACACAACACAGGTACAACACAGGCACACAACACAGGCACATAGACACAGACACATAGACACAGACACATAGGCACAGGCACATATACACAGACATGGCCACACACACACAGACACACAATACACAAATACAGGCAGAAACATATATGCAGATTAATACATACCCACAAAGCAGTAAATAATATACACACACACACAGACACATGACGACAGACACACACACACAGAAACAGCACATAATTACACTCACAAATGCATATGCAACTACACACACACACACACCTTCATATATGTGTATATGGATAGTTTACTTTAGAGATACAGCGTGGAAACAGGCCCTTCAGCCCACCACGTCAGTGCCGACCAGCAATCCCCGCAGACTAACATTATCCTCCGCACCCTGGGAACAATTTACAATTATACCCAGCCAATTAACCTACAAACCTGTACGTCTTTGGAGTGTGGGAGTAAATCATGGAGAAACCCCACGCAGGTCACGGAGAGAACGTACTAACTCCATACAGACAGCACCCGTAGTCAGGGTCGAGGAAGGGTCTCTTGCGCTGTAAGGCAGCAACTCTACCGCTGTGCCATCATTGCTTACATATGCATACATCAACACATGCATTCCCATGATTGTGTGAGCATGTTCATGCATGCGCACGCACAGACACATACACACACACACATGCACGCGCACACACAAATGCACACACACACGCGCATACACACTCAAATGCACACACACACACACACACACATGCACGAACGCACGCACACGCACGCACACGCACACACAGGCACACGCACCCGCACACTGCTCTGTACCGGACTAATCTAGTGAACCAGTGAATGCAAGTACAGGATCTACAAACCACACTATTCCAATTGCATCAACTGCTTTGAAAAAGCTCTTCCCTAAACCATCCTTATTCCAGTTTTATGTATTCAAAGCATTTTTTACAGTGGTTAATTTTGGCCGCAGTTAGCTCTGCATCTCCATGGAGATCCACAATTATATCCCAGAGGCTGCATGGTAATTTTTGACTCATTTCTAGTGTAATGTCCTTGTTCTGGCCATTGATTCGTTCCACCAATTTTCCACCTGGCTAGAAGTCGTTCTGAGCAAGGCCCCGACCTCTGAAACAGCCCAGGATTTCTGCTCAATATACTTCTGTCAACTAATCCTCATTAAAACCTCTTAATCTCCATCTTCTGAGGACATAACTTGCCGAATAATGAAAGGCCTGGATCGAGTGGATGTGGAGAGGATGTTTCCACCAGTGGGAGAGTCTAGGACCAGAGGACACAACCTCAGAATTAAAGGACGTTCCTTTAGGAAGGAGATGAGGAGGAATTTCCTTCGTCAGAGGGTGGTGAATCTGTGGAATTCTTTGCCACAGAAGGCTGTGGAGGCCAAGTCAGTGGATATTTTTAAGGTAGAGATAAATAGATTCTTGATTAGTATGGATGTCAGGGGTTATGGGGAGAAGGCAGGAGAACGGGGTTGAAAGATAGATCAGCCATGATAGAATGGCGGGGTAGAATTGATGGGACGAATGGCCTAATTCTGCTCCTATCACTTATGAACATAAAAAAAGGATCAAATACCTGCGAGCATTGATTAAGAATTTCAAAATGGTGAATAGCTAAATCATCGGGCAGCACAGTGGCGCAGCAGTAGAGACCCGGGTTCGATCCTGGATACGGGTGCTGCCTGTATGGAGTTTGTACATTCTCCCCGTGTGGGAGAAAACCGAAGATCTCGGAGAAAACTCACGCAGGTCAGAGAGAGAACGTACAAACTTCGTACAGACAAGCACCCGTAGTCAGGATTGAACCCGGGTCCCTGTCGCTGTAAGGCAGTAGTTCTGCCGCTGCGCCACCGTGTTGTAAGAATTTCATTGTTTTGGTGTCAGTACATATGGCAATTGTGCACTTTTTACTCTTGATTCGAAGAGGCTGCCAAGAAAAAGTACACGGAAGCAGAATGTTTAGTGATGGAGTATATCCAAGGTTTGATCAATGGGATTTTAAACCAATCTAAAGATATGGTGATTGGGTTCGAGAATTGACAGTATTTTATCCACCGGCTTAGCAGAATTTGATTTCTATTTCTTTGCAAACTTCAACAGATAAAACTGATTTTATGGCATTTATTTCTGTTATTGATCTGAAATTTTAGTACAAAGTTAGAAGGCAGACAGCTTATCATCTGAAGAAGGGTCTCGACCCAAAACATCACCTATTCCTTCACTCCCAAGATGCTGCCTGCCCCGCTGAGATACTCCAGCATTTTGTGTCTAACTTTGGTGTAAAGCAGCATCTGCAGTTCCTTCCTGCAACAGCTATCATACATGGTTTTGTCTTTGTTTGCACTCTCCGTCTGCTCACATTCACTCACTGACCAGAAGACCTCGAGCTAAAATCTATCTGTTCTTCTTCTTCTTCTTCTTCCTAAGCCCTTAGGAGCTCTAAGGAGCATAGGCCATTGACAAATGTACTCCACCTCCCTCGATTGTTGGCAGTTCTTCCGATGTCTCCCCAGTTGAGCCCAATCTCAGACATTTCTGTCCGGACACCTCTTCTCCTTCTGTTCCTGGGGCGACCTCTTGTCCTTTTTCCTTGGGGGTTCCATTTCAGGGCTTGCCGGGTGATGTTTGTGGCAGGTTTCCCGAGGGTGTGTCCAATCCAACTCCATTTACTCCTGTCCGGAGTAGATAATGGACCGCCCGCTGATCAATTTGACCTCCCCTGACTGTGTCCATCTTGTTTCAGCCAAGCCCAGGACTAAAAGATTGTAACGCACCATTTTGTTGGCAATTGTGGGCCGCCTTGCCAGCCTGGAACATGGTTCGGATGTTCCACGTCCCCACAAGGATGGTTTTCTTTGGCGTCAGAAGGTGTGTCAGCTTCCCAGCACCCTTGCGGGGTTTGGCTGGGGAGCGTCATGTTCCCCATCGCTGGGGCACCTTCTTCAACCAAGTGTGTAATTTAGTTTTCATTCGTCAACGTTTCTGTAACTCACACTTTTTTCCAGGGCAGGGTAGTTAACCCCACGCCCAACCCCCAACCTGGAGAACCAGGGACTGCTTCATCTGTCTCCTCTATCTGTTGGCAGTATCTTTAGTTTAGTTTAGTTTAGAGATACAGTGTGGAACCTGGCTCTTCGGCCCATGGAGTCCGCGCGACCAGCGATCCCCGTACGCTAGTTCTATCCTAGAAATTGGGGACCCGGTTCGATCCTGACTACAGGTGCTGTCTGCACAGGGTTTGTACGTTCTCCCCGTGACCTCGTGAGATTTCTCCGGGTGCTCCGGTTTCCTCCCACACTCCAAAGACGTACAGGTCTGTAGGTCATTTTGTTTGTGTAAATTGTCCCCAGTGTGTAGGATACAGTTACATGGATTGTCACCTTGTCGTGATCCTGAAAGCGATGCCGTCTGGAGCCATGTTCCTGGTAGGGCCACCCATTGCGGTAAGGTCGAGGGGGAGGTCTCTGACAAAGAGCATTCCAACCAAGACACTCAACGGTGGAACAGGCAGAGGACGATGGCTGATCTTAGTGGAGCGCCACAACGGCTGTGAAGGCGGATGAAGGCTGCAGCAGAAAAGGGTCTCCGGTCGTCTTGGACTCCATGCCACTGGATCCTGACCCAGATCTGTCAAGGACCGTGTGGTGGCTGTCTGTGCACCAGTCTCCCCACGTTAAACAAAGTCACGCACCCATGAGAGGACAGTCATACTGGTTTTGAGTGACTGCCGATGGGAGGATAGAACTAGTGAACGGGCGATCGCTGGTCGGTGCGGACTCTGTGGATCTAAGGGCCTGTTTCCGTGCTGTAGCTCTAAACAAAACAAAAATAAAAAGGCTTGATTAGTCTTCCACCAAGAACCAACAATAGCCCTAAATGTCTCAAGAGACTTAGATTGGGCCCTAGCCTTCTGGTGAAGTTGGATGTAAAAGTTCAATAGTAAGTGACATTCAATTTCTGGCTCCTGATGTACTCAATATCTCTCAGTTACTCCATGTGCAATTAATCAATGGAAGGTTTATCTTATTTGTCCAGTCTGGTGACATTAATGAAAATGATCAGATCATGTTGTGAGGAAGCCTAAACTAATTTGCTTCCTGCGCAGAATGCAAGTACTTGCACACCCCAATTACCAGCGCCCGTCCGATAGCTATCTCAACCAACCACTCTCCAGAGGCTTAAGTTCAGGGTTTGATTTTGGACTGAAATGACCTTGACCAGATCTGCATTTGTCAATTTATCTTTACAAATAAATCCTATGTTGGCACAAACAAATAAGCTTTAACAGGTCAGAGTCCTACAGAGGATCTAAGGGGGTCGAGAAACTGAAAGACATTTTCATTAGGCGAGAAATAATATTGGGGAGGCTAATGGGACTGAAGGATGATAAATCCCCGGGGCCTGATGGACTGCATCCCAGGGTCCTCAGGGAGGTGGCTCGAGAAATAGTGGACGCATTGGTGATCATTTTCCAATGTTCAATAGATTCAGGATCAGTTCTTGTGGATTGGACGATAGCTAATGTTATCCCACTTTTCAAGAAAGGAGCAAGACAGAAAACGGGGAATTACAGACCAGTTAGCCTGACTTCGGTGGTGGGAAAGATGCTGGAGTCATTTATTAAAGAGGTAATAATGGGGCATTTAGATAGCAGTAAAAGGATTAGTCCAAGTCAGCATGGATTTATGAAAGGGAAATCATGCTTGACTAATCTTCTGGGATTTTTTGAGGAAGTGACAAGTAAAATGGATGTAGTATCTAGACTTTCAGAAAGCCTTTGATAAGGTCCCGCACGGGAGACGGATGACTAAAATGAGAGCACATGGTATTGGGGGTAGGGTGTTGACGTGAATAGAAAATTGGTCGGCAGCCGGATGTTGGAGCTCCGGCGTTGGGAGAACACTCTCAGCGGCTTGGAGTGTCTGGAACTGCCGCTTCCTCCCCGGAGACCACGGCTCCCGAAGTCCACAGGCCGCGCTGGTCGAGAGCTCGAACACTGGCGATCTCGGAGAGAGATCCCAGGCTCCACGGTGTTTAAACCCAGCGCCGCCCACAGCTGGACGCACCGCGACCACAGCGCCACCCGCAGTTGGAGTCGGCAGCCTCAGCACTCCGGAGCTGACCACACGGCGACCCGGGTAAGGCATCGCCCGCTCCGCGATGGTGCTTCAGCGCTGCGCTGCCGCTGAAGCTGAGGTTCTGGCCGGTCCCGGCAGGAAACGCCGCTCCAGGCTCGTTGGTAGCCCGCGAGGAAGGGGCAAAGATGCGGCTCGGAGGAAAGCCGCATCTCCGATCAGGTAGGGACTGAGAAATACAGTTTCCCCCTCCACCCCCCACATAAAAAAGACTAGACCTCCAAAACAAAAAATTTCAACACACTAAAAATAAAAAAAAGATCTCGGACAAAACCCACGCAGGTCACAGGGAGAACGCACAAACTCTGTACAGACAGCACTCGCAGTCAGGATTGAACCCGGGTCTCTGGCGCTGCAAGTACTGTAAGGCAGCAACTCTACCGCTGCACCAACATGCAGCCGGTCCAGCTATAATGTTAAGGAGTCCCATTACAATGCTGCCCAGTGGCGCAGTAGTTCTATATCCTAATACACAACCGCAGCAGGATATTGCTCTCGCTGAGATAATATATCTGTTGCTCTTTGTGGCGACTTTGCTGTTTTCTATAATTGATATCCAAGGTGCTTTTTTTTGTCTTCTTTGTGTCCATGAAAGCACCATATTGTTTTGTGAAATGTAATCCACAAACTTCATTTCATTCTCATTGCTTCTGTCCATTATTTGATAATGGGGTTTTTTTTCTTCTCCCCACACAAGCATTGCACTGTAGAGGAGGCGAAGTTGCTATCCGAAGCCTTTCAAAACTGATTGCAGTTCCATCAGATTCATATCAAGGATTGCTTGTTCTTGCCACAGAAATTAGCCCATCGGTTGGAAATGCTTTCGCTTAGTGTAATGTTTCCGTCAACCATGCAGAAGAATTTAATTTAAAATCCGGTTCCATTTCCAAATGTTTGCTCTGAGTCCATCTCATGAATGGGGGGGGGGGGGGGGGGGGGGGGGGGGGGAGGGGGGGACGGGGGTGGGACGACAGTGTCATCAAACAGAGTGCTATCAGTCTCTTATCCCCCCACCCCCTCCTCCCCGACCACCACCTCTCTCCCTGCTTTCTCTCCCCACTACAATTGGTCTGAAGATGGGTCACGGCCTGAAAAGTCCACATGTCCTCCAAAGATACGGCCTGACTCGTTGAGTTACTCCAGCACTTTGTGTTCTTGTTTTGTGTAATCCAGCTTCTGCAGTTCCTTGTGCCTACAAGATACCAACCGTACGTTAATTTGCTTCTGCGGGCAAAAGGAGGCTTGCTTAGACGGGGCATCTTAGTTAGAGTGGACAACCAAGGTAATGGGTACTTTTAAGGTGGAGATTGCGAGATTCTTGATTAGCACGGGTATCATGGGGTCATGCGGAGAAGGCAGGAGAAAGGGGATGAGCGGGAAAAGATCGATCAGCCAGGATTGAACGTCGGAGCAGACTCGATGGGCCGAATGATCTCATCCTTCTCCTATAACTTACAAACCTGTGGCCAGGTTGGGCTGAAAGGCCTGTTTCAATGTAACGGTATTGTAAATGGTGAGAGTCAGAAACACTCTTGCAGGAAGTAACAGGAATGAGGCGTGCTTTGGCACCAGATAAGTTACTCCAGCATTTTGTCATAAGGTCATAGTGTTATAAGGAATAGGAGTGGAATTAGGCCATATGGCCCATCAATTCTTTTTTTTTTAATTTAAAAAAATATATATTTTATTAGAAGTTGATACAATACAAAACAATACAGTGGTACCTAATTTTAGGTGCCAACTATATCATAACATAATACATTCTATGTACAACCTCTAGTTTTATGTTTTTGAACACAGTAAAAAAAATAGAGAGAAGAAAAAGAGGAAAAATAGATAATAGAAAATAGAAAAACGTGAAGTGTTTATATAAGAAAAGAAAGAGTACAAAGTAGAAAAAGGAGAGAAAGACCCTTAAAAAAGAAATTTTCAAATCTTTATTCGGTAAATCTATCCACGACCTGACCTGAAATCAGTAATCTTTACGGTACCGCTGCATCACATGATTGGCCCATTAATTCTAATCCACCATTCAATCATGTCTGATCTATCTCCCCCTCCGAACCCAATTCTCCTGCCTCCTCCCCAAAACCTCAGACACCTGTACTAATCAAGCATCTATCTATCTCTGCCTTAAATCTATCCACTGACTTGGCCTTCACAGCAGAAGGCTGTGGCAAAAAAAAAAAATCCACAGATTCACAACCCTCTGTCTACAGAAATGTCTCCTTTCTAAAAGAACGTTCTTTAATTCTGAGGCTATGTCCTCTAGTCCTTGACTCTACCACTAGTGGAAACATCCTCTCCACATCCACTCTATCCAAGCCTTTCACCACTCTGTATGTTTCAATGAGGTCCCCCCTCCTGTTTCCATGTTTTTGTGTGTAAACCAGCATCTGCAGTTCCTTCCCACATAGTGATTTTTTAGACTCGGGTATCTAAATTCAAAATGAATAATAATATGTTGAGGTTTTTATTTCGAAGGAATCTGTCACTTCAGGAACTTGTTGATTGATTGCAGGTGTCGAAGTCGCTCGCTATTAACTTGTGCTTTTTTTATGCGAGGTAAAATGTACACTCTCAAAATGGGCTCCATTGCAGGCAATTTCAGAATTCCACAAGCTGCCTCATTGAAAGTAAATTATAAAAATGGTGCATTAAAGACACAGAATGGAAGTCACATTTTACCTGGCGACACTCCTATTACTTCTGCTAACTGCGTTCAACACAGACCAGTTGTCCGTCTCCTGCCGTGGGTTTGTGCCATAAGCAAGTTTCAAAGTGAAAATAGGCTAATGGTATCATAGAGTCATAGAGTGATAGAGTGTGGAAACAGGTCCTTCGGCCCAACTTGCCCACATCGGCCAACAATGTCCCAGCTACACTAGTCCCACCTGCCTGCGCTTGGTCCATGTCCCTACAAACCTGTCCTATCCATGTACCTGTTTAACTGCTTCTTAAACGATGGGATAGTCCCAGCCTCAACTACCTCATCTGGCATCGATACACCCCCCACCATCCTTTGTAATGTGACCCATTGTCTGAGTCAGCTCTTTGTCAAGTTATGCCTTGAATCAGGGTACCCTTCAATCTGGCCTCTCTTTACATAAGACCATAAGACATAGGAGAAGAATTGGGCCATTCGGCCCATTGAGCCAGCTCCGTCATTCAATCTAGCTTTCCCTCTCAACCCCATGCTCCTGCCTTCTCCCAGTAACCTTTCACGCCCTTACCAATGAAGAACCTGTCAATCTCTGCTTTAGAGATACCCAATGACTTGACCTCCACAGCCGCCTGTGGCAAAGAATTCCACTGATTCACCACAACTCTGACGAATGAAATTCCTCTTCATCTCCATTCTAAACCTGCGTCCTTTAATTCTGAGGCTGTGCCCTCGGGTTCTAGACTCTCCCACAACAGGAAACATCCTCTCCATGTTCCCTCTAGAAAGGCCCACATGTGGCTTCATTTCATTGAATCACTTGTTTTATTATATATGTCAACTGTGGCTCAGTTAGGAATGTTCTCACATTCTCCCCTGTATTCCCTGTCTAAAACATGGAACTAGGACGTGGGAGGATAGACACAAAATGCTGGAGTAACTCAGCAGGACAGGCAGCGTCTCTGGATAGAAGGAATGGGTGACGTTTTGGGTCCAGATCGTTTTTCTGTTTGATGTCAGAGGAGAGGGAGATACATAGATAAGGAAGAGTAAGGTGTGAAATTGGGACAAAGCAGATAGAGATCAAGGAAAATGTAGAATAGATTGTTGTTAGTTGGGAGAAGGTAAAACGACGAAGCAAACAGAGATAAAATGTAGTCGGAGACAGTCAGACTGGTGGGGGAACTGGGAAGGGGAGGGATGGAGAGAGAGGGAAAGCAAGGGCTACTTGAGGTTAGAGAAGTCAATGTTCATACCGCTGGGGTGTAAGCTGCCCAAACGAAGTATGAGGTGCAAATTCCTCCAATTTGCATCTGGCCTCACTCTGACAATGGAGGAGGCCCAGGACAGAAAAGTCAGTGTAGGAATGGGAAGGAAAATTAAAGTGTTTAGCAACCAGGAGATCAGGTAGTTCCAGGCGTACTGAGCGAAGGTGTTCCAGTGAAACGATCGCCCAGTCTACGTTTGGTCTCGCCAATGTATAAGAGTCCACACCTGGAGCAATGGATACGATGTGGTTGGAGGAGGCGCAAGTGAACCTCTGGCCCACCTGAAAGAGCTGTTGCGGTCCCTAACTGATCTCCGTTCGTTAGACATAGAAGCGAGAACCAGGAAGTCACAAATAGAATGTTTCCTTCTGGCTGCTGAAGGGGGAGGTGGAAAGAGAGGGAGCTGTGTAAATTTCCTCCTTCCATAGACATTACCCCGAGCTTCCAGTTATATGTTATCATAAAGCTCAGAGAATGTATCGGATGCGTGACAAGTACATCGTGAGTCACCTGGACATGAAACTTGATTATTACCAATAATCTTCACGTATCCAGGAGCAGAGGGAATCCTTTGATACTTTTTTCTTTAAAATGGAGCTACAATTGTTTGTAAATAATTGATTTTTTTTCAGATTAGAAGGACTCAGTCATCAGCAGTCAGATTGCCTGTGGATTCTAGCAGACCAGCCCAAGGGATCATTAGACAGAGGCAGCGAACAGCACGCACAGGCATGCAAATCAGTGGAGCTACGTAAGGTGGCGCCGGGTATGCTGGATTGCTTACAGCAACCTTTCACAGCCTCAAAGTAGGCTTGTTGAGTCTCATTGTCTGTTTCTCGGTTTCACCTAAGCCCACAGCTAACAATGGACCGTTACTTTTATCATCGTTACTTTTTTGCATATCTTTCATTCCTTTGTTCTATATCTCTCTACATCACCATCTATATATTTTGTTTAAGGGATATGGGGAGAAAGCAGGAAAGGGGTACTGATTTTGGATGAACAGCCATGATCGTATTGAATGGCAATGCTGGCTCGAGGGTCCGAATGGTCTCCTCCTGCACCCATTTTCCTGCGCCAACAGTTGGTACCACCGGGTGGCGCTGCAATGGCAGTCTCGCCAACAGTCTGCCTGTTCATTGGTCCTTTTTTTAAATTATTTTTAGTTTGTTTTAAAAGTTTGTGTTAATGTTTTCTGGTTTGTTTTATGTGGGGGGTGGGGGAGGGGGAAACTTTTTTTCAATTCATTTACCTTGACGGAGATGCGATTGTTTTCCGGATCGTATCTCCGGTCGCCCTGCGGCCTAACATCGTGGAGCTAGAGGCCTAGCTCGGGACTGACTGACTTTGAGCCCCACCGCGGGGCATGGACTTAACATCGGAGCCTGCGATCCCTTGCCTGGGATCGATGCTCCAACCGCAGCCTGCGGACTTTAACATCAAGGGCTTGCAGTCTCGGGAGAGGCCTAGTCGGGAGCTCCAACGATGCAGAATAGGTTCGACCCGGGGTCCGATCGCCCGGCGCGGGGAAGCTGACAGCCCCCCCGATGCAGGAGCTTGATCGCCCCGACGAGGAGGCCCACCGCCGGCTACGGGAGTCAAGATCGTCCCGTCAACAGAAGGCTCGAGGTCCCCCCCACCGCGGGAGAACAAAGATGGGAAGAGATTGAACTTTTTTTCGCTTTCCATCACAGTGAGGAATGTGGAGGAGTCACTGTGGTGGATGTTTATGTTAAAATGTATTTTGTGTGTTCTGTTGCTTTTTATTGGTATGAATATGTGGCAAATGAAATTCCTTGTATGTTGCAAAACATACTTGTCTAATAAAGTATGATTATGATTTCTATGTTTCGATATTTCTATGTTTCCCTTTCCCCTGGTCTGAAGAAGGGTCTCGACCGGAAACATCACCTATGCCTTTTCTCCAGAGATGCTGTCTGGACCCGCTGAGTTGCTCCAGCTTTTTGTGTCTACATCGGGAACATGTTTCCTGCCTCTAGCGTGTCCAAATCCTTAACGATCTTTATGTTTCAATAAGATATCCTCTCATCCTTCTAAACTCCAGAGTGTACAAACCCAGCCACTCCATTCTCTCAGCATATGACAGTCCCGCCATCTTTGGGAAACCAGCATCTGCAGTGACTTGTAGCCTCAGAACAAAATATCTTTCCTTGACTCATTGCTCCTTAAAATTCATAAGAGGTTGGACTGTCTAGATGTAAGAAAAATGTTCCCCGTGTTGGAGGAGTTCAGAACCAGGGATCACCATTTAAAATTAAGGGCTCGGCCATTTAGGTCTGAGATGAGGAAAAACGTTTTCACCCAGCGAGTTGTGAATCTGTGGAATTCTCTGTCTCAGAAGGCAGTGGAGGCCAATTCTCTGGATGTTTTCAAGAGTTAGATTTAGCTTTTAGGGCTAACGGAATCAAGGGATATGGGGAGAAAGCCGGAACGGGGGTCCTGATTTTGGATGAACAGCCATGATAGTATTGAATGACAGTGCTGGCTCGAAGGGCCGAATGGCCTACTGCTGCACCTATTTTCTATGTTTCTATGTAATCTTGTCGTCATCGCATAACTATTTGTGGGATTTCGCTGAGGAAACATTTGTGAACACAACGACAATTACCACACTTTAAAAGTACCTAATTGATTGTAAAGTGCCATGGATTGTCATGAAGGTCCAAATTTTATTTGTAGCTTCTCACGGTATAAATATACATGTTGACTACGTGCACAGTTAAACACAGAGCCCAGGAGGCAACGCTTGCTGACTTTATATGGTTTCTTTTCTTAACTATAGGTTTAGTTTAGTTTAGTTTAGAGATACAGCGTGGAAACAGGCCCTTCGGCCCACAGAGTCCGCACCGACCAGCGATCCCCACTCATTAACGCAAGCCTACACACACTAGGGGACAATTTATACTTATACTAAGTATACAAACCCCCAACCAATTAACCTACAAACCTGTAGGTCTTCGGAGGGTGGGAGGAAACCGAAGATCTCGGAAAAAACCCACGTGGGTCACGGGGAGAACGTACAAACTCCGTACAGGCAGCCCCCGGGATCGAACCCGGGTCTGGCGCTGTAAGCACTGCAAGGCAGCAACTCTACAGCTCTGCCACTGTGCCGCCCAAACGTTCCGAGAGGAATTGGGTCAAAGAAATGAAGAGACTGCAAGTCATCTGTAGCTGGTGGGAAGCACTCATGTAGATTTTGACCTTGATGCATGCAACCATAAATTATTCTTCATGCCATAGTTGGTTTCAATGGCTGTACAGTTATATCTCTGTACTTATTGTCTATCTTCCGTGGTTGGTGATGGATCAACTGGAGTAGACTCATGATAGACACAAAATGCTGGAGTAACTCCCAATCTGAGGAAAGACATTCTTGCCATAGAGGGAGTACAGAGAAGGTTCACCAGACTGATTCCTGGGATGTCAGGACTTTCATATGAAGAAAGACTGGATAGACTCGGCTTGTACTCGCTAGAATTTAGAAGATTGAGGGGGGATCTTATAGAAACTTACACAATTCTTAAGGGGTTGGACAGGCTAGATGCAGGAAGATTGTTCCTGATGTTGGGGTAGTCCAGAACAAGGGGTCATAGTTTAAGGATAAGGGGGAAATCTTTTAGGACCGAGATGAGAAAAACATTTTTCACACAGAGAGTGGTGAATCTCTGGAATTCTCTGCCACAGAAGGTAGTTGAGGCCAGTTCATTGGCTATATTTAAGAGGGAGTTAGATGTTTCCCTTGTAGCTAAAGGGATCAGGGGGTATGGAGAGAGGGCAGGTACAGGATACTGAGTTCGATGATCAGCCTTGATCATATTGAATGGCGGTGCAGGCTCGAAGGGCCGAATGGCCTACTCATGTACCTATTTTCTATGTTTCTATGTTTTTCACTCAGCGGGACAGGCAGCTTCTCTGGAGAGAAGGAATGGCTGATGTTTTGGGTCGAGACCCTTCCTCAGACTGATATCAGCTTGATTCAGAGTCTATTACATCGGAAGCCATGTAAAGTACTAAAAGGAATGGAATAATGAGCATTTATACTGCTTCCTTCATGATATCAGATACCCCAAAGTGCTTGTCGACACAAGGAACAGCAGATGTTGCTTATGCGGAGAAGGCAGGAGAATGGGATTGAGAGGGAAAGATAGATCAGCCATGATTGAATGGCGCAGTAGACGTGATCGTAAGGTCATAAGTGATAGGACTAGAATTAGACCATTCGGCCCATCAAGTCTACCCTACCATTCAATCGTGGCTGATCCATCACTCCCTCCTAACCCCATTCTCCTGTCTTCTCCTCATAGCCCCTGTACTAATCAAGAATCTATCTATCTCTGCCTTAAAAATATCCTCTGACTTGGGCTCCACAGATTCACCCCCCTTTGACTAAAGACATTTCTCCTCTTCTGCTTCCTAAAAGAATGTCCTTTAATTCTGAGGCTATGACCTCTAGACCTAGACTCTCCCACTAGTGGAAACATCCTCTCCACATCCAATCTATCCAAGCCTTTCACTATTCTGTGCGTTTTTAATGAGGTGGCCCCTCGTTCTTCTAAACTCCAGCGAGTACAGGCCCAGTGCCGACAAACGCTCATCATAGGTTAACCCACTCATTCCTGGGATCATTCTTGTAAACCTCCTCTGGACCCTCCCCAGAGTCAGCACATCCTTGCTCAGATATGGCGCCCAAAATTACTCACAATATTTCAAATGCGGCCTGACCAGCGCCTTATAGAGTCTCAGCTTTACATCCCTGTTTTTGTACACAGGCCCTCTTGAAATAAATGCTAGCATTGAGTTTGCTTTCTTTACCATGGGCCGCGGAACCGGGGGGGCTGCGGCCTAGCCTCCACTTTTTTGGCGAGACATGCTTCATAACCCAAAATTATCCGGCCCTCAGGCATACTTTTCTCATCTTCTGAGGACCTCCGCCATCCAGAATCTCAGAACAAGCGCACAGTGAGCGCGGTAAAACCACGACCAGCCGTGGCGGAAACTGACTGCCCCCCCAAATCCCCCCTCCGCTCAATGGCCGATCAGAGCGCGGCCTATATTATTCCCCAGTTTTTGGACAACAAAAAATATATATTTTTTTAATAATAATAAAATAATAATAATAATAACACAAAACAAAAAACAAATAATAACAAAAAAATATTAACAAAAAACAACCAAAAAATAGTAATTGTGGCATCCTCCATCACCTTCCCCCCAATCGGTCGGTCCGCGCCCTCACCATGTACCCCCGAGGCCGGTGATCAGTGATTGCTCAACCCCCACACTTTCAAAAATTTTCCGCGTCCCCTGTTACTACCGATTCGACTTGCCGAATCGACTACCGATTAACTTTTTGGGAATCCTGCTCCAGCGCTCCCAAGTCGCTTGGCACCTCCGATTTCTGAATTCTTTCCCCGTTTAGAAAATACTCTATGCCTTTATTCCTACTATTAAAATGCACGACTCCACACTTTGCTACACTATATTCCGTCTGCCACTCTCTGCCCACTCTCCCAACCTGTCCCAGTCCTTCTGCACAGTCCCTGCTTTCTCTGCACTACCTTTAAGAATAAGGATAAGCCATTTAGAATGGAAACGAGGAAACACTTTTTCCTCACAGAGTGGTGAGTGTGGAATTCTCTGCCTCAGAGGGCGGTGGAGGCAGGTTCTCTGGATACTTTCAAGAGAGAGCTAGATAGGGCTCTTAAAAATAGCAGAGTCAGGGGATATGGGGAGAAGGCAGGAACTGGGTACTGATTGGGGATGATCAGCCATGATCACATTGAATGGCGGTGCTGGCTCAAAGGGCTAAATGGTCTGCTCCTGCACCTATTGTCTATTGTCTATTGCCCTTCCACATATTTTCGTATTATCCGCAAACTTGGCCGCAAAGCCTTTAAATCCCTCGTCCAAGTCATTAATATACAACGTGAAGAGTAGCGGCCCCAGCATTGACCCCTGCGCAACTCCACTAGTCACTGGCAGCCAACCAAAAAAATCCCCCTTTATTGCCACTCTTTGCCACTCTTTGCCTTCTGCCATCCAGCCAACCTGCTATCCATGCCAGTATCTACCCTTTGATACCATGGGCTCTCATCTTCCTTAGAAGCCTCACGTGTGTGGCACCTTATCAAAGGTTTTCTGAAAATCTTAGTAAACAACATCCACTGACTCTCATTTGTCTGTCCTGCTATTTACTTCAAAGAAATCCAGCAAATTTGTCAAGCAAGACGTCCCCTTCACAAAATCATGCTGACCAGCCTATTTTATCATGAACGTCGAAGTGCTCCGAATTGCTTCATGGGATGGTTGCTGTTAGACACAAACACATCGCCACAGGCATTTAATGAAAACACTGGGAAGAGATAAATGCTAGGAAATCAATGCTTGTCGGAGGAACTGTCCTGAAATCCGTCTGGGAGTATTGACTGGGAACTCCACACAGACGTGTTCTGAAGATAGACACAAAGTGCGAGTGTAACTCAACGGGACAGGCAGCATCTCTGGAGAAAAGGAATAGGTGACGTTTCGGGTCGGAACCCTCCTTCAGGACCTTATAAACATGCACTGGAACCACTTCACTTCCAAATTTGCAACAAATGACCTGGATTCAGGATCAAACGTTTAATGATACATATTAGATCATTGAATTCTCGATGATTCCCCGAGATCAGTGGTAGCGTTTAAAACCTTTATTCAGACACAGAGCTTTAATACTTTCCGATTGAAATATGTTACAGACGAACAAAGAATCCATGGATGAAACTTCAACTTTAACTTTCCCATGGATTAGAGTCATAGAGTGATACAGCGTGGAAACAGGCCCTTCGGCCCAAACTTGCCCACACCGACCAACGTCCCAGCTACACTAGACCCACCTGCCAGCATTTGATCCATATCCCTCCAAACCTGTCCTATCCATGTGTTAAAGAGGGAACTGCAGATGCTGGAAAATCGAAGGTACACAAAAATGCTGGAGAAACTCAGCGGGTGCAGCAGCATCTATGGAGCGAAGGAGATTGGCAACGTCTCGGGCTGAAACGTTCCCTATCTCCTTCGCTCCATAGATGCTGTTACACCCGCAGAGTTTCTCCAGCATTTTTGTGTACCAGTCCTATCCATGTACCTGTCTAACTGCTTCTTAAATGTTGGGATAGCCCCTTGCCTCAACTACCTCCTCTGGCAGCTCACTCCATACTTTGTGTGAAAAAGTTACCCCTCAGATTCCTATTAAATATTTTCCCTTTCACCTTAAACTTATGTCCTCTGGTCCTCGATTCCCCCTACTCTGGGCAAGGAACCCAATCTATTCCTCTCATGGTTTTATACACCTCTATAAGATCACCCCTCATCCTCCTGCGCTTCAAGGAATAGAGTCCCAGCCTACTCAACCTTTGCCTATAGCTCACACCCTCTAGCCCTGGCAACATCCTCATAAATCTTCTCTGTATCAGATAGTACTTCCTTGTCTTTCTAATGGTCGGTGGCACTATTCGAAATCATGTCAGAAGGAACTGCAGATGCTGGTTTAAAGTGAAGATAGACGCTAAATGCTGGAGTAACTCAGCGGGACAGGCAGCATCTCTGGAGAGGAGCAATGGATAATGTTTTGAGGTCGAGACTCTTCTTCAGACGCCATGTCTCTTTCTAATTGGTTTAGCTCTAACCAGCAGGGTGTTTGCTACAAGATAGACACTAACCTATAATGAGCGTTTGTCGGCACTGGGCCTGTACTCGCTGGAAGGATGAGTGGGGACCTCATTGAAACATACAGAATAGTGAAAGGCTTGGATAGAGTGGACGTGGAGAGGATGTTTCCACTATTGGGAGAGTCTAGGACTAGAGGGCATAATTAGCCTCAGAATTAAAGGACGTTCTTTTGGGAAGGAGATGAGGAGAAATTTCTTTAGTCAGAGGGTGGTGAATCTGTGGAATTCTTTGCCACAGAAGGCTGTGGAGACCAATTCAGTGGATATTTTTAAGACAGAGATAGATAGATTTTTGATTAGTAAAGGGGTTATGGGGAGAAGGCAGGAGAATGGGGTTCGGAGGGATAGATAGATCAGCCATAATTGAATGGCGGAGTAGACTCGATGGGCCGAATAGCCTAATTCTGCTCCTATCTCTTATGACCTCATGAAAATGTTGCATACCCTGAAAAAGAGTTCCGACCCGAAACGTCACCTAATCCTTTTCTCCAGAGATGTTGCTTGATGTACAGTTTCTTTTATTTCAGTTTAGTTTGGAGATACAGCGTGGAAGCAGGCCCTTCGGCCCTTCGAGTCCAGGACCACCAGCAATCCCCACACACTAACACTGGGGAAAATGTACAATTTTACCAAGCCAATTAACCTGCAAACCTGTACGTGAGTGTGGGAGGAAACCGCAGCACCTGGAGAAAACCCAGGTAGGTCACAGGGAGAACGTACACACTCCGTACGGACAGCACCCCGAGTCAGGATCTAACCTTGGTCGACCCACTGGCGCTGTAAGGCATCCCGTCTACTGCTGCACCACAATACTGCACTAGGAGTTACTCCAGCATTTAATGTCTCTCTTTGGTATAAACCAGCATCTGCAGTTCCTGCCTCCACAGGTGTTTGCTACAAGATGGACACTCTTCCATAAATGGGAATTCTTTGTAAAAAACAAAGAACTCTAGACGCTGGTTGATACCAAGATAGACACAAAGCGCTGGAGTAACTCAACGGGCCAGGCAGCATCTCAGATGGAAATGGATAGGTGACATTTCAGGTCAGGACCCTTCTTCAGACTGGTAGTTTTATCTATAGGAAATTCTTTGTTTGTTAGAACTGGTTTCAACTGCTCAGAACCAACCCTGTAGCATTGTTAAAGAACGAACTGCAGATGATGGAAAAATCGAAGGTGGACAAGAAATGCTGGAGAAACTCAGCGGGTGAGGCAGCATCTCTGGAGAGAAGGAATAGGCGATGTTTCGGGTCGAGACCCTTCTTCAGACTGATCATAGGCGACGTTTCGGATTGAGGTACTTCTTCAGGGTCTTGGCCCGAAACGTCGCCTATTCCTTCTCTCCATGGATGCTGCCTCACCCGCTGAGTTACTCCAACATGTTCTTTGTCTACCTGCAGCATTGTTAAGCATCTTAGCAAAAAAAAAAAATTCATAATTCACCCTTAATCCAATTGTTAATTCTCCCTCAGTACTTTATTATCACGTGTACCTAAGTAGAGTGAAATTCTTTTTTGCATACAGTTCAGTAACAATCCTACTGTACATTAGCCACAAACATACTAAGTATAAGATAAGATAGTAGACTACACTGAGATGCTATCTTGTACCATTCATGTCCAAAATTGTTTAGAAAATTGCTAACATCTAAACTTGGGTTAGAGTTTTAGTTTTAGAGACACATCACAGAAATGGGCACTTCGGCCCACCGAGTCTGCTCCGACCAGCGATCCCCACACATTTACACCCCCTTTCACAGCCTAGGGACATTTTTTTACATTCCTATCAAGCCAATTAACGTACAAACCTATACCATATAACCATATAACAATTACAGCACAGAAACAGGCCATCTTGGCCCTACAAGTCCGTGCCGAACAACTTTTTTTCCCCTTAGTCCCACCTGCCTGCGCTCATACCATAACCCTCCATTCCCTTCTCATCCATATGCCTATCCAATTTATTTTTAAATGATACCAATGAACCTGCCTCCACCACTTCCACTGGAAGCTCATTCCACACCGCTGCCACTCTCTGAGTAAAGAAGTTCCCCCTCATATTACCCCTAAACTTCTGTCCCTTAATTCTGAAGTCATGTCCTCTTGTTTGAATCTTCCCTATTCTCAAAGGGAAAAGCTTGTCCACATCAACTCTGTCTATCCCTCTCATCATTTTAAAGACCTCTATCAAGTCCCCCCTTAACCTTCTGCACTCCAGAGAATAAAGGCCTAAGTTATTCAACCTATCTCTGTAACTTAGTTGTTGAAACCCAGGCAACATTCTAGTAAATCTACGTCTATCTAAATCTATACGTCTTTGGAGTGTGGGAGGAAACCGCAGTTCTCAGAGAAAACCTCTGGAGGTCATGGGGAGAAGGTACAAACTCCGCACGGACAAGCACCCGTAGTCGGGATCGAACCCGGGTCTCTGGTGCTGTGAGGCAGTAGCTCTACCGCTGCGCCACCGTGCTGCCCTGTGGTCGGCCTGGCCAGGCAATGTGTCGATGTCCTCCACATCTCCGCGCTGCAGCTGGCCACGTCCAGTCCATGTGCCTGGCCACACGGGGTGGCGCCCGTTCTAATCGAGCCCCAGGCTGCTGTAGGGCCTCCTGTGGCCTACACCGCTGACCCGACCCACTTTTAAACCTCGTCGACATCAACCCGATCAAATATTCCAGCTGAACCGAAATCGAGTGAATCAGAATCGTTGAACAAGGTAGTTAATAAATCGCCGAATGAATTGGATGAATAAAGCATGGTAGATAAGTCATTAAGAGTCCAAAAGACTGAGCTATTGATCTGGGGATGAGTTCAAATCCCAACATAACAGCTGAGGAATTTAAATCCAACTCATGAAATAAATTAGAAATTTAAAAGTTAGCATCAGTAATTGGTGGGTGTTTAAAAAAAACCCTGAATAATTCATGCCTGTTCGGGAAGGAAACTGTGGGCGGCACGGTGGTGCAGGGGAAGAGTTGCTGCCTTACGGCGGCAGATACCCGGGTTCGATCCTGACTACGGGTGCTGTCTGTACGGCATTAGTAATATCTCCTTGTGATTGCGTGGGTTTTCTCCAGATGCTTCGGTTTCCTCCCACACACCATAACAAGAGGGGTTCCTGTTAAAATTCATCATTCACCTTTAAACCAATTCATAATTCTCCCTCAGTACTTTATTGTCATGTGTACTTCAGTACAGTCACATTATTTTTTTTGCATACAGTTCCGTAACAATCCTACTGTATATTACAAATGCTGCCAGACCAGCTGAGTTACTCCAGCACTTATTGTCTGCCTTTGGTATAAACCAGCATCTGCAGTTCCTTCCTACACAAATTAGGTTAATTGGCTTTTCTAAAAATTGCCCCTAGTGTGTAAGATAGATCGTAGACAATAGACAATAGGTGCAGGAGTAGGCCATTCGGCCCTTCGAGCCAGCACCACCATTCGATGTGATCATGGCTGATCATCCACAATCAGTACCCCTTCCTGCCTTCTCCCCATATCCCCTGACTCCGCTATCTTTAAGAGTCTCTCTCTTGAAAGTCTCCAGATAGAACTAGTGTACGTTCGATCGCTGGTCGGCACGGGCTCGCTGGGCCGAAGGGCCTGTTTCCACGTTGTGTCGCTAAGCTGAACTAAAAATCTACAAATTACACACAAACTGGCTTCTGTATACTTGGCTCCCGATTGCCCTCTGAGAGGGTCCAGCGAATGACTCAGTGTTTATGACTGCCAAATGTGTGAAATCTCTCATAAACTTTACGATTGTGAAAGTGACATTCAGTTCATTGTCATTAACAGTAATTATCACTGCATGTTTAATTCCTGCGAAAAGCTGATGGATGCCTCCGAGCCGTATTGGCTTTTTTCATTTATTTTCCCATTTTATGCATTTTTCGCAAGCTGGGCCTCACTGGCAAGAACAACATTTATTGTTCATCAAAATGTTTTTCTCGGCACTTGCCAGCTCCGAAAACCGGTTGCTCCTCCCCCTGACATCAGTCTGAAGAAAGGCCTCGACCCGAAACCTCACCCATTCCTTTACTCCAGAGATGCTGCCTGGCCCGCTGAGTTACTCCAGCATTTTGTGTCTACCCACACTGACCTTTCTGTCCTGGGCCTCCTCCGTTGTCAGAGTGGGGCCCAGCGTAAATTGGAGGAACAGCACCTCATATTTCGCTTGGGCAGTTTACACCCCAGCAGTATGAACATTGACTTCTCTAACATCAAGCAGTCTTTGCTTTCCCTCTCTCTCCAACCCTTCCCCCTTTCCCAGTTCTCCCACCAGTCTTACTGTCTCCGACTACATTTTGTCTATGTACCACCCACTCCCCTGATATCAGTCTGAAGAAGGGTCTTGACCCGAAACGTCGCCCATTCCTTCTCTCCGGAGATGCTGCCTGCCCCGCTGAGTTACTCCAGCATTTTGTGTCTACCTTCGATTTAAACCAGCATCTGCAGTTCTTTCCTACACATTTATTGTTCATCATTTGTCATAGAAACAGAAACAATGAAACATAAAAAACTAGGTGCAGGAGTGGGCCATTCGCCCCTTCGAGCCTGCACCGCCATTCAATACAGTCATGGCTGATCATCCAGAATCAGTACCCCGTTCCGGCTTTCTCCCCATATCCCTTGATTCCATTAGTCCTAAGAGCTAAATCTAACTCTCTCTTGAAAACATCTAGTGATTTGGCCTCCACTGCCTTCTGTTGCAGAGAATTCCACAGATTCGCAACTCTCTGGGTGGAAACGTTTTTCCTCATCTCAGTCCTCAATGGCCGACCCCTTATTCTTAAACTGTGACCGCACGTTCTGGACTCCCCCAATCACAATGGCAAATGTGATGGTGAGCCACATTCTTGAACCTGTCATCATCATCTCAGGGCGGCACTTCCCACAGTGCTGCTGGGCTTGTGTTCGGCACGGTGGCGTAGCTGGTAGAGCTGCTGCCTCACCGCGCCAGAGACCCGGGTTCGATCCTAATCTCGGGTGCCATCTGCGTGGAGTTTGCACGAGTTTTCCCAGCAACCACGTGGGCTTTCTTCTGGCGGCCTCGGTGTGCCTGAGAGATCGGTGCTGGGTCCATTGGTGTTTGTGGCTTGCATCAATGATTTGGATGAGCATGTACAAGGCAGGATTGGTAAGTTTGCGGATGGCAATGAAGTGGGTCGTATCGTAGATAGCAAAGATGGTTATCTAAAACCTAAAGAAACAATAGACAATAGACAGTAGGCCATTCGACCCTTCGAGCCAGCACCGCCATTCAATGTGATCATCCACAATCAGTACCCCGTTCCTGCCTTCTCCCCATATCCCCCTCTCTGCAATCTTTAAGAGCCCTATCTAACTCTCTCTTGAAAGCATCCAGAGAATTGGCCTCCACTGCCTTCGGAGGCAGCGAATTCCACAGACTCGCAACCCTCTGTTTTTAAAAAAAAGTTCCTCATCTCCCTTCTAAATGGCTTACCCCTTATTCTTAAAAAGAGGATCTTGATCAGTTGTGTAAGCAGTCTATGGAATGGTTAATGGAGGTTAATGTGGATAAGTATGAGAACTAGGGCAGGAACCTCACAGCGAATGGCAAGCCCCTGGATAGTGTTGTTGAGCAGAGGCATCTAGGAGTGCAGGTACATAGTTTCTAGAAAGTGGCGTCACAGTTAATTTAGTTTAGTTTAGTTTATTTCCACACGTGTACAGCAAAAAGCTTTTGTTGTGAGCTACCCAGTCAGCAGTAAGGCAATACTTGATTATGATCGCGTCATTCACAGTGTATGACAGCACATGATAAGGAATAACGTTTAGTGCAAGGGAAAGCCAGCAAAGACTGATCAAGGAATGTCCAAGGGTCACTAATGAGGTAGATAGTCTTCGGTCATGGCTGACCATGGGTGTCTCCAGGGTGCTATTCCCTATATGGAGGACGCCTGTGCATGGCTTTATTTAACGTGGGGTGACTGGTGCACAGACAGCCACCACATGGTCCTTGACAGATCAGGGTCAGGATCCAGTGGCATGGAGTCCAAGACGACCGGGGACCCTTTTCTGCTGCAGCCTTCATCCGCCTTCCCAGCCGTTGTGACACTCCACTAAGGTCAGCCATCGTCCTCCGCCTGTTCCACCGTTGAGGTCTTGGTTGGATTCCTCTTTGTCAGGGACCTCCCCCTCGACCTTACCGCCATGGCTGGCCCTACCAGGAGCATCGCTCCAGACGGATCCTAATCAATCAATCAATCAATCAATCAAAGACTTTATTGTCATTCAAAAATACACCAACAAATGCAAGTCTGAACAAAATGTTGTTGCATCTGGCTCACCGTGCAACATTAAACAACAAAAGGATAAAATGGATAAAAAGATAAAATAGATTAAAAAATAAAATAGATAAAATAGATAATAGTTGCGGCACATTACATGGAATTCAAGAGTCTGATGGCTCGGGGGAAGAAGCCCGACCACACAAGCTTCTCCACCACGACAAGGTGACAATCCACGGATAGTGGTGCAGGACTGCTCTATGCTTGTGGTAGGATGATTCAGATAGGATGATCAAGGCTTTGGCCTTCATCGCTCAGGGTATTGAGTAGAGTAGTTTGGTTGTTATGTTACAACTGTACAAAATGTTGGTGAGGCTGCATTTGGGGTATTGTGTTCATAGCTGGTCACCCTGCTATAGGGAAGGATGTTGTCAAGCTGGGAAGGGTGTAGAGAAGATTCACGAGGATGTTGCGGACCAGAGATATCGGAAGCGGATGGGCAGGATGGGATTGTATTCCTTGGGGCCGCAGGAGGCTGAGGGATGATATCCATCTTCAGCATTTGGGCAGGAGTAGACTATTCATCTAACAGGACCTCGTGCAATCTTCCACAGTGAATGGGCAATCTGCTCCCCTGAATGCACGGCGGCGCAGCAGTAGAGTCGCTGCCTTGCAACACCAGAGACCCGGGTTCGATCCTGACTACGGGTGCTGTCTGTACGGAGTTTGTACGTTCTCCCCGTGACCAGCATGGGTTTTCTCCACGATCTCTGGTTTCCTCCCACACTCCAAAGACGTGCAGGTTTGCAGGTTAATTGGCTTCGGTACAATTGTAAATTGTCCCTCGCGTGTGTTGGCTGGTGTGTGTGTGTGTGCGGGGATCGCTGGCCGGCACAGACTTGGTTGGCCGAAGGGCCCATTTCCGCGCTGTGTCTCTAAACTGGACTAAAACAACCACATATCAATGTTTTTTATCAGACCTTCTTCTGCATGAAATCATCAGCATTTTTCTAAACACATTCAGCAGCACATACCGCAGTTTATCTATGCACATACAATTAAATTAGTCAAGCACATCATGAATTATTTTTCTACAAATTATGATTAATGACAAACTAAATCTTCAATTCTCGACCTCCCATTACCACACAGAATAATAAGGTTTAATATGTTATGAGAGTCAGTGATACAAGGTCAGAAGCCAGGTTTTGTAATTTTACAAGGGCAACAGCCAATGATGTTATGGGCGATCCATGTTTAAACATACTTTGGCTGCTGCTGCTGCTCCGTAAAAACATTTCAGATGACAAATGAAGCAATAATGGAGCTGAGCATCATAAATGCAATCCTACGCCAACAAACTCCAAACTAGATTAACCTATCCTTAAATGAATCGTGACGAAGAAAAAATAAAAACGAGAAAAGTAACACATGCAAATACCGGCAGACAGGAAAACGTATCCACAAAATGAATACATAAACCGAAGACCATGAAGCCTAGCGTAAAAGTTGTGTTCTCCGGTTTCCTGCTATTGAGGGAGTGCAGCGTAGGTTCACCAGGTTAATTCCCGGGACTGTCATATGTTGATAGAATGGAGCGGTTCGGGTTTGTATACTCTGGAGTTTAGAAGGATGAGAGGGCATCTTATTGAAACATATAAGATTATTAAGGGTTTAGACATGCTAGAGGCAGGAAACATGTTCCCGGTGTTGGGGGAGTCCAGAACCAGGGTCCACAGTTTACGAATTAGGGCTAAGCCATTTAGAATGGAGATGAGGAAACACTTTTTTTTACACAGCGAGAGGTGAGTCTGTGGAATTCTCTGCCTCAGAGGGTAGTGCAGGCCAATTCTCTGTATGCTTTCAAGAGAGAGTTGGATAGAGCTCTTAGAGATCGCGGAGTCAGGGGATATGGGGAGAAGGCAGGAACGGGGTACTGATTGTGGCTGATCACATTGAATGGTGGTGCTTGCTCGAAGGGCCGAATGGCCTACACCTGCACTTATTGTCTATTATGTATTTTCTACATCTATGTCTCCATGTTCTACTCCTCAGATAATAGAACTGAGAACAGTACAGCATAGAAGAGGCCCTTCTGCCCACAATGTCGGAAGGGCCGAATGGCCTACTCCTGCAGCTATTGTCTATTGTCTATAATGTCCATGCCAAACAAGATGTCACCTTAAACTCTTGCTCTGCCTGGACCAGTTCCATATCCCTCTATTTCCTGTATATCCACGTGCTTATCTGAAAACCTAAATGCCATTATCATTCTCCAACACTACCCATGGCAATAAATTCCAGGCATCTTCTATGTTAAAATCCTTGCCCTGTACATCTCCTTTAAACTTAGCCTCTGATCTTAAAGCTGTGCTGTCCGCTCTCGGCTTCTGGCCATCTATCCAATATATGCCTCTCATAATTTTTATATACTTTAAGGATTCCCCTTGGCCTCCGACACTCTGGAGAAAACAATCGAAGCTTGTTCCGCTGGGCTCGGTGTCTGGGCCGCCAGTCTTCACGTTGTGTATTAATCATTTAGATGAGGGGATTGAAGGTTTTGTGCCTTCATGTTTTATGTTTTACTAGACTAAGTGTGACCCGTTGGGCCCCATGTTCACACGGGAGGGCTGGTCCCCCGACGCAATATTCCACCTCTCCACCAATTCCAATATTGGTGGCCAGTGGGGGGGCTTTCTGGAGCCCTGGTATGGATTCTTGGGGTGGCAACTCAGTCCCTCAAGCCTGATCTGCTGGCAGCTCACTCATGGCTGGTGGGCTGGCAGTTGACTCATGGCTATTCCTTGAAATTCCATTTCAAGCAGGGTGCAAGGCCACCGAATTCAAGTGCAGTTTCAAACCACTTCAAGCAGGGTGCAAGGCCACTAAATTCAAGTGCAGTTTCATACCACTTCAAGCTGGATCCAAGGCCTCCAAATTCAAGTGCAGTTTCATTCCATTTCAAGCAGGGTGCAAGCCACCAAATTCAAATGCAGCTTCATACTATTTCATGCCGGGTGAAATTCAAAACCACCATAAAACCACACAAAACACCAAACTCACAGTTCAGTAGACATTCAGTGTGTTCAATTGATTCACAACTCAGACTGAGTCGTGACCTCTCCCTCCCCCATCATGCAGAGACTGAGACACACCCACACTTCCAGGTTTTATAACCCCTCCCTCCCACCAGAAAAGGTGTGGCCTTCATGGCGTGAGTGACAGGAGAGAGATTCTCAATATTTTTTAAACACTAATAACACTTTTATTTTTCATTGATGGGAAGAATTCTCTGCATCTGCTCAGCGGAGGGGGACTGCGTAAGATGGCCAAAACTCACAGCCGTAAGTGGTAGCGTTTTATCTGAAATCAATATACAGTGCAAACAGGAAGTAAGTGCATTTGCAGCAGTGCCTTTTAACTTCAAGCCAAAGCACCCAAGCCACCATTTGCAGTAGGTGGTGCCTTTCAACTTCAAGCCAAAACACCCAAGCCACCATTTGCAGTTAGTGCCTTTCAACCACAAGCCAAAGCACCCAAGCCATTATTTGCAGCAAGTAGTGCCTTTCAACTTCAAGCCAAAGCACCCAAGCCACCAGTTGCAGCAAGTAGTGCCTTTCAACTTCAAGCCAAAGCACCCAAGCCACCATTTGCAGCAAGTAGTGCCTTTCAACTTCAAGCCAAAGCACCCAAGCCACCATTTGCAGTAAGTAGTGCCTTTCAAACTCAAGCCAAAGCACCCAAGCCATCATT